>NC_053402.1:1130509-1430509 GCF_016859285.1 Xiphias gladius
ACATGCAGACGTTTGGAGATGTTTGCACGTTTGTTTCTTTTATACCAGTATTTGCAAGGCATTCACGTCAGCTCCTCTGCAAGCCATTGCAACCTGCGGTTACCCGTAACACCCTTCTCTGCGTAGATCCACTGAAACATTTTCAGGTGTGTTTGCAGAAAGGTAATTCCAACCTTAGCCATGGTGGTTTCTTTTCACAGGTCACTTCCACCCGACTTCCTATCCTTTGCCCGACGATGTATATTGGCAAATCCTGTTTGTATATATCATGTAGATATACGTACTTGTATGTATGTACCAAGATTGCATAAAACAAGTCAGTGAGGCTATATTTGCCAAAAACAACGGAAAATACCTAGTGAACACATACACACGTACACAAAACTCCCTAGAATACCAGAATCAGTTTCATGAATAAATTCCCATGAGGTTTTATGCAGCTGAGTCACTACTTTCACCTCAGCATCACAGACAGCATTTTTATTTCACGATTCAGCCCTCTTCTCTCTTGGTCTTTCTTTCTCGCTTTCAGTCTCTTTTTACTCTTGACTCCATCTCTTACTGTTTTACTTGTTTCTCTATCTTACTCTTTTCCTTCCTTACTTGTCTTCCAATGTTTCTTTCAGCCTTTTACTCATGACTTTCAGAGCTAAAACTGTCTCACCCAGCTCAAGATATGAATCAGCAACCAGTTATATCATAACACCAAAAATGATTGGTGCTAAATAGAAGTTGCTCTTATGGTGGTAGGTCGGTGGTTTCAAATACAGTGGGGAATTTTAATATTTTTTTGTATTTTTACATCAGTTGTATTGTCATAGTGTTTGATTTTCGGCATTTAATTTAGTTACTCCTAACTATCAAAGCAGGACAAATCCCGCCATGGTCCAGATTTGTGACTCTGCATCTTATTAACTGACTGTAGTTATGTGAAGAGGCAGCTGACAACACATTTGCCAACAACGCACATGGCAGCATTGTGGTTGTTTATACTCAGCTTGGGTGATTATTATTAATATTATTAGAAGTAGTATTATGCCCTAAGTTTCACTAAAGTCTTCTCTTATCCTGCAGCTGGAGAAATGCTGTGTCAGTTACCTTTTATGAGCTAACTGAACCTAAAGTTAAAACTGATATTACTGTGGGACACAGGCTCATTAAAAATGTGCTGGTTCTGTCAATCTTGTCCCTAGACTCAAGGGGGACGGACAAATGAATCCTTTAGTGACCAAGAACACAGGACAGGACAGGTTTTGAAAAATTGCATATAGTACTTTACGGATCTAAAGGTTACGGATGCAGAACGTTGATCTTTGACACCACCGATGTGCTTATACCCTTTCTGCATCGAAAAAGTGGAGGTGGTGAAACTTTGTTTGCATGCAGCACAAAGAGGTCAGCCAACATACTGGGGGAAACTAGTGCGGTTTGCACAGTCAGCGCTGTCCTGGAGCAGAGTGCAATCTATTTAGGGGGAAAAAAGAAAGTCTCCAAAAAGGTTCCTTTTAGGTTCAGCTATGAGACCGGCAAAAAAACAAAAGGTAAACACAGGTAAACTCCACGGCCATGCGAGCAGCGCTTCATGTGCTAATGTCAGAATACTAACGTGGTCACAATGACAATGGTAATATGCTGATGTTTTTGCAGGTTTACCATGTTCACCATCTTAGTTCGGCTTGTTAAAATTGCTTAACGTTTGTTAATTAGCACTAAACACGGAGTCCAGCTGAGACTAATCACCTCAGTAGTCAGTATGATTCATCATCTGGGAACCATGAATGTCTTCAAGTAATTTCATGCAATCCATACAACAGTTGTTAAGATATTTCAGTTCCAGTCAGCTACATAACAAGCACCCTTCTTCCTGAACTGGCACCAAATGATGGCATCGGAAGAAAATCGTGTGCGCCATAACTCTGGGCTGGACGTTGAAATGTGGCCAAAGATTTACACACACTGTATATCTATCTATATCTATATCTATATCTATATCTATATCTATAAACTGTATATCTATATATGTATATATCTATATATACATATATAGATATATACATATATAGATAGAAATGTATAAATATATTTCATTTAACAAAGTTGGGCACTAAACAAAGTCTGAAGACATAAGGACATCTGCTTCTATTCTTATACATAATTCTTTTCAAAATTGCAAAAAACTTGAAAGAATATGCTGGTTGCTTTTTGACAGGTTTGTAAAAATGCATTGTTTATAGCAAATGTTTCATTCTGAAAACCAAGCTGTCTTTGATTACTTTCAGTTACACAGCCCCTAAGAAAAAAGAATCAGTTCCGTTCTTCCGCACTGCCCATACAATAGGCAGTGTCTCCAATGTTTGATTTTAAAATGTGAAAGCATGATGCAGATCCTGACTGTTTGCCAAGTTTGGGATAGGGGGTGGGTGGTGGGGTGACCTTTGTGGCAATTTTCACGTAGCTCCCTTAAGTTATGCATCCATCATTCATGCATGTGAGTTGTTATCCTTCAACACTGGTATTTGCTACTGATTATATCCTTGGATGGTGTTGTTGTACTGATTTTGCTTTTACTGCAACTTTGCCTCATAGCATTGATGACTAATTTACATAATTATTTATCATGCTGCAGAAACTAATACTCCTGAATTTACTATCAGGCTCCTACTATGTATTCAGAGAGAGCACGGAGTGAATTTTCGACTGGGCGATTGCATACAATGCCAATGCGAACACATGGCCATGCAAGTTAAAAATGTTTAATCTTGAGAAAGAAATATGCATGTATCCCTTGGATTAATGAATCAGTGTCATAAATGTACAGAGATTAGAGGAAAAAGGCAAGAGACTGGAGGAAATCAGTCAGAGGCAGAGCTGACAAAAACACAAAGGAATTCTGCCACCATACATGGTCGAAACATCCATTGCTAGCCAGCCTACAGCTGATGTCTGTACAGCTGGTACACTGGCTATTTGGGCCAAATAAACGTTGTCCAGCAGTCACATTGACAAATGACAAAATGCTTTGTTCTGTCTCAACATCTGTAACAGTACTGTAACTAAATCAGTAACCAGTAAGCCCCATGATGCATTCAGGGTGGAGCTGGCTAGCACAGGTAATAAAAGTTCCAGAGCAAAGGCAGAATCAGAGGAGAGAAAGGTGGGAAACTGCTGCATGTTGTGTTCTAAGGTTATGAAGAGTTCTAGACTCAACACTTCTTTGCCCACTGATCCCTATCAACCAAAGAGACGACTGGCGCTCAGTAGCTCGACTTCCGCAGCAATTACCTTCTCCCTCGAGACACCAGGAGAAACTGAGAGCATAGGCAGCGTCTCTGTGGGTGCATGAATGAGTGAGTCAGACCGAATGTGTACGTGCGTTTGTGTGTGTGTGTGTGTGTGTGTGTGTGTGTGTATGGGGAGAAGGGTACTGTGTGTGGGAGAGATGTATGTGCATGCTTACAGTAAGTTATAGTATGCATGTGTGTGTGTGTGTGTGCTTGTGTTTGAGTGTATGCATGAGTGTGTCTGTGTGAGTGTATGCATGTGTGTGTGATTGTATACATGTGTGTGTGTGGGTGTGTGTGTGTGTCTGTGTATGGTCAAATGTGTTTATGCTCTGAATTGAATACCCAGTGTGACTGTGTCAGAAAACTGAGCTTACCCACATAACCAAAAATACCCATAATCCCTCTGTGTGCCCACATTAGGTATATAGTTTCCCATTTACAAACAGCCTCCAGCTCCCCGCCATGAAAACTGAAAGCTGATACACTCTGAGGTTAAGCCAGTGAGACAGCAACCAGTGTCAGAAATATTTGATTTGTCATAATCGCCCTTTTTTCCATTAGCCTTTTACGGTTGGTGGGGATGTCCTGTTCGGCTAAGCAAGGGTGTTTAGAGTCAGGATTTTTTAATACACCTATTCAGTTTCTTGCTGAGTGTAAGATAAGAAAATTGATACCACTCATGTCTGTATGTAAATATATGGCTACAGCCAGGTGCAGGTTAGCTTAGTATAACAAGACTGGAACCGCAACATCGACACCAGCCCTACAAACTCAAATGTCCGTGAGTGAGTGACTGAGTGATTGAATAAGTGAATCAGTGAGGGATAGATAAAGTTACACAATTGGTCAGCCGAATGCCGTGTGACTAACATGTGGTCTTAATGGGCCACATTTCAGTCCCTATTTCAGACTTGTTCCATCGTCTGACAACAGAAACAGAAAAACATGTAAATGAGAACAGCTTTATTGGGAATTCAGCTGCATTAAGTTACTGTTTACGTGAGCACATAGAGTAGGAGAGAAGCAAACAGATAAAGGATGGTCCAGCCACATACGAGGTTTTGACCTAGTCTTGTTTATTTACATACTGGTTTTTGTTTTGACCACGGAGCCAAACAGAACTAAATTGCAGTTAATGTCATATATTACATAAATAATTAACATATTTTGAGAAATAATACATGGTTTGTTGGTTACTTGGCTGTGTGCTGATATGTGCCCAAGTCCTGTGTCCCGGGAGAGTGTGTGGGTGAGCATTCAACAATTTCAGTTCGAGAAGGGTTTGGATGTGAACAGTAGGCAGGATTCTCTTCAGTGTTGTTGGAAATGGTATACATTTTTTTTTAGCATGTTAAACAAGCTTATGATGGATGATGGGTGGAGAGAATTGTATCAGAAGCAGATTTGAGTTTGCAGTGGCCAGATTAAGAAGTGGTGGCATATAAAATGGTGTCATTTGCATAGAGAGACACATTACAATGTGAGATGATCCCTGAGATGATAGAAAGTACGGCTTGAGTTCTGCTGTAAAGGCAGTCCTAAAACCATTTAATGGACGGGTCATTTAAACCTAACCATAATTTAACATTTAACCTGGACCTTATGGTCAGATCTTCATCTAAGTTACAGTTATTAACAAACACAATGAGTTTTAACTAATAACACACTAATCATTGTATTGTTCTTGTCCATAACAAACACATGTTTTAAACATTCACAGTGTAGGTTGGAAAAACTATGTTAATAGTAAGTTAATAGTAGTTAATAAACTAATGACATCAACAAAAGCTTTTTGGAGTCAGGAGATAGCAAACCTGGAGTCCAATCAGTGAAGAAGATTGGAGCTGTTGGTTAGAGCTATTTTGATTTAGAAAAAAAACACTCAAGCACTTTGCTGTTCACAATGATTCATTTATCATAAGCTATCATCATAAGCTAAAGGCTTAAAGACTTAAAGGAATCATTGGAGCTGGTTAACATCTCTGTTCCTGTGTCTACCATGCGCAAATCAGGGTGCATGGTTGCATGGAGCATGGTTTCCATGGCAGGCCACCACTGAGGAGGCTGCTGCTGTCCACAAAAAAAAGACATTAAATGTTTTGTGGACTGACAAAACTGTGATGGATTACACAGTGAATTGCGAGTGATTAGTTGCTCATTGAAACATGGTGTGTGGGTCAAAAATATGGTTTCATATAAGTGTGTTTATGTATGTGTGTGTGTGTATGTGTGTGCATTCTTATTGTATACATACTTAATACATGTGTGTACACTCAAGATAAGAACAGTACAAAAAGTACAACTTTTCCATGCATGAATGTGTGCATGTGTGTCCATACATGTGCATAGATATGTGTGAAGAGCATCTGTTTGTGTGTGGCTGTGTGTGTGTGTGTGTGTGTGTGTGTTTTTTTCTTAAACTAATTGGGGAGAGCTAGGAGTCAAGGCTCAAGGATAAGATAAGATTGCAGAAACCAAACGCTGCTGTCAAGAAATAACCATGTAACTACAATTTCAGTGTTTTTCTTCCTCAAAATGAATGTTTCACCATTGGTTTGTGCGCCGAGTGAGCCTCATCAACCCTGAGGTATTTTGTTAAAAATCCAATGTGAAATTTCAAAACTGCATTGGCGTAAATTATATTTAAAAAAAAGAAAGAAAAAAAGCATTTCCTTTTCCCGATCCTGGAAGACAGACTGACTTTGTGCAGATACGTGGTTTTTCGGTCTGACAATGGCTAGAAGCATCTGGTAACACTTCTGTGTAATTGCTGCTGTGAAACCCTGAAGATCTAAGAGGAGAAGAAAATTCCAACATGTTTTTCCTTCGTCCTTCTCCTGCCCCGTTCGCCTCGAGTTGGAATTTCACCAGAGTTTAGGCAAAAACAAAAGAGACGGGTGTTCTGTGTGTAAGAAAAAAAAAAACACTTGGATAGGATGAAATAGAAGGAGGGCGTTTTTCAGTGACTGTTGGTCTGTGTGTGTGTGTGTGTGTGTGTGTGTGTGTGTGTGTGTGTGTTAAAGGTGTTTTCTAATAGCTATGCTGAACTCCTAAGTTAAGTCGTGAGGAGAATTAAATGGGTACCAATTTCTTTTGTAACAGGCACTATTGCTACCAAAAGGCAGAGCACTAAGTGAAAACAAATGATTTTTAATGAATAATTGCTTTAACTTGAAGTGGTGTTCCACAAGCTCCTTGTCTTTTTCTATTTTGGCAACAATTTAAGCAGACATGGCTGTAGTGTTTCTGCACTTCCAATCCCAGAGATCACCTGTCATTCAAACAGTGAGGGTGGAACTGCCGAATCACTTTCTTTCCTTCTTTTTCTTTTGGTGTATTGTTTCAAAAAACAAACTGTGGCTTATTATTCTCGATAAAAGTGACAAAAATGAAGTTACGATGTTAGAGCAAGTACTGGGAACAAAATATATTATGAACTCATTTTCAGATTTTGTGTCTAACTTATCACACTTTTACGAAAAAAATAAAATAAAATTAACAAATCAGTATTGAAAAATATTGATTTTACAATTTTGCACTGCATAAATCGACACATGGAAGTAATTAAATAGATGTGTTTATCCCGCACTTTCCCTATGACAACATGGAGGAAAGGACACAAAAGTACACAGACCATCAGCGTACATTTTAACTGTTTGGTTTCAGGAAAATGAAAACACCGGAAACAAGCAAAAAAAAGCATTGTTTTTTATTCTAAAGAATTCAAGCCGGACGTCTTATTGTTGTTATTGCTGGTGAGAAAAAAATGTCAGTTAGGCAGCTCTAATTATGCTGGTCTACCCACAAAATACATATTTGGGATACATACTTATGTCAATATGGATTTTTTTTTTTTAATTTATATGTTTATTTGTCTGGATACATCAAAGCTGTACAATAATATAAAAAATGGTGAGCTCTTATTTTGAAATATGGTGTGCTTTTACTCTGTTGACCTGACCCTAATAAATGGAAGTTCTTCCCAGATGTGAAAAGCAAATAATCTCATATTCTGGTTACCTCACTCTATATCAGGTACATGAAAATCAGCTCAGATTGCCGTTTTTGCCCAGAAAAGGAAAAAAAAAGTCTTTTTTTTTCCTTTTCTGGGTTTGTAAAATGTACAATAACTGTACACCGTTAACGGACACAACACTGTAGAGCCCCTGCCCATGTAACGATAGCATAAAACTGAAATCCCAAAAATGTTGCTTCCATTGCAACATTTAGTAAGTAATGTGTGAGGTAGGATCTCCAGGCCCCGTAGCATTAGCCCACAGCAGGTCCAGGGGCCCGTCTTCTCTGGAAGTACAGTCTATGAACATGAGTGAAAGAGGGGAGGGTCTTGTCCGCTTGAAGTCCCTGGAGATCATGAAGAAGCGCCGGGGTTCAGAGTCTGGAGTCTCGCTGCAACAGAACGGATGAAGTCACATGCGGTTGCCGGGTTAGAGGAGAGGGGGTTTAAAGCAAGATGGCTCGTGAGAACCCCCTGGGTATGTAGTATGGATGTAACCTATGTGGCTAACAGTTTAGTGTCTGGGCTGCAGAAACGAGAGCCGTCGATGGTAGCGATGGGATCTGGCGTACCTTCCTGTAGCCATGTCTCTGGGAAGAGAATAACCCTACACTGTCTGAAGTCCCTCAGATTCCTCTCCAGGGCCGCTAGCTCGTCCATCTTATCGTCCAGTCATCTCACGATGGGCCATCCTGATAGAAGGGAGATGCGGCTCATATCTCCTCTTCTCCGTCAGCTCTCTTCTCTCGTCTCTTCGTTCCTCCTGTGTGTCCTCCTCCTGATATTTGTGGGGGATCTGTTGTTCTGGTCACCACAATGTGAGTGTGGAGTTGCTGCGAAGCAGTAGTGCTTCTGAATAACAGCATTCAAAAAGGTAGAGAAGTAAGATGAAGAAGTGATTTCAGGGTGAAAAACAGAAAAGATCTCTCTCTATTAGCGTGTTTAAAGAATGAGCAGATTAAATAAGTCTTGTGTGTCTCACCTCGTATTCTGACAACTGCCTTTTCCCCTCAGTGATTGCAGGTATCTGTAGCAAAGCACAGTAGAATCCTACACCATCTCCAACATGAAACCCAGGCTCTGCTAGAGCAGTATCGACAGGTGACAGGTCTTTTAGGAGGTCACTCTCCTCAATAATCTGCGTATCACTAACTCCTCCTCCCCAGATAGCAGACAGGCAGCTCCCTAGGGGAGCAACAAATGACAAATGGCCACAGGTGATTGTGGATGACACAGTAGAAAAATCTGCATAAAACTAAGATGGGGAACTTCTTTGTCTTGTCTTCATCTTTCTGGCTAAACTGTGTGTCCAGTGCTTTATACCGAAGATCACCCAGCTCTGTCCTCTCCTCTGTCCTCTCGGTGTCATCCATGGTTAGGTCTGTCTGGCAACCTACATCTGCAAGCAATATATGGCAGTAGGGAGAGGGATTAGTTATTCAAATTACTCTCCAAATGATTCAAGATTTGAACCGTCGTTGTCAAGTTATCTTCTAAGTCATCCGGTCCAATTTATTTGCAGTTTCTTATTTGTTACACCCTTATTTAACCAGGTGAGTTCATTGACAACCAGTGTTGGAAAGTAACTAAGTACATTTACTCAAGTACCATGGTTAAGTACAATTGTGAGGTACTTCTACTTTACAAGCAAGTCGTTCACTAATCGGAAGGTCGGCGGTTCGATCCACGGCTAGTCCAGTCTGCCTGTTCAAGTGTCCTCGGGCAAAATACTGAACCCCAAATTGTCCCTGGTGGCTGTGCCATCAGTATGTGAGCGTGTGTGTGGATGGGTGAATGTGGCAGTAGTGTGGAGCACTTTGAGTGGTTGATAAGACTAGAAAAGCTCTAAGTAACTGCTGTCCGTTTACCATTTACTTGAGTATTTCCATTTTATGCTACTTTATACTCCAACTACACGACATTTCAGAGGGAAATATTGTACTTTCTACTCCACTACATTTATTTGACAGCTTCAGTTACTAGTTACTTTTAAGATGAAGATTTTACGCAATGGATAATGTAAGAAGCTTTTAAAATGCAACACAGTGCTAAGATTGAGCCAGTGGTTTCCAACCGTTTAGGCTTCTGACGTCTTACAAAAAGCAGAGTGTGGTCGGGGGTCACAGTTCAGATTTCTATGAGTTGTTAACAGTTGCATCAAATAGT
This sequence comes from Xiphias gladius, assembly GCF_016859285.1. Lineage (NCBI taxonomy): Eukaryota > Metazoa > Chordata > Actinopteri > Istiophoriformes > Xiphiidae > Xiphias > Xiphias gladius. The sequence continues at coordinate 1,139,975 of NC_053402.1, forward strand.
GAGTTTTCCCTCTAAACGTCTCACATGGTTTCATTTCAATAAATGTTCAAATGATCCAATATCTCAGCACTAATCAAAGACTAGAGGAAAAAGTCCAGAAACTGAAAACAGATATGTGAATCAGAACTTTGTTTTTTCTTTTTTCCTCCACCATTAATCATCTCACGACCGCTCAGATTTTATCTGGTGTCCCTATTTATAAAACTGTATATGAAGTGGTTCAAACTGGCTCCATCAGAAACATGCTGCTACACACTGATGCTCCAGCATTAATCCTCTAATGATGTCAGATATAATAATGTACTCTTACTTTGACTTTAATGCTTTAACTGCATTTTGCTGCTAATGCAAGGATTAAAAAAACAGCAAAAGATGATGAACTTATGATGATCATCTTTTGCTGCTTCTTTCTCATGTCTCGTGACGAGGTAGGTATATTCTAGGCCAAATGATGCTCCATTCATATCAAACATCAGCGAATAAGATTTTGCATGTTTGTTACATGATTCAATAGTAACTCCTTCATATCTTTTCCTACGTCAGATCCAGCTCACATCATTGCAAAACCGTTAAAACCCCAACACTAAATAATATCAATATAAGTCACCAAATAAACTCCATATAAACCACATGTGTGGTACCACATCTGTACAGTAGGCTACAGAGTGAAGAAAATGAAAAATACATAAATATGAGGTGTCCCCAATATTTGCCGGGGAACAGCTCTTAAACAAGAAAATCCGAAGAGATATGAGATCGAAGAGGCCATCCATCCAGGTATAACGGTGTGACACGTATTTTCACTGCATTTCACTCAAATTCACCAAGTCACACAGAGTAGGGAGATACGGGTGTTTGTTTACTTTGTAGTAAAATATACAGTGACTAGGTCTGATAGCCTGTTTAGATCTCAGTCCGCTGTGTAGTGACATTTTAATTAGGAGATCACGTGGCTGGACATGCAGACTAGACTTGGTTTCAACACACACACAGACACTGACCACACACACACACACACACAGCCCGCTATCACCAAAATAAATACTTTATACCCACACATAACCGCATTTCACCAACATATCTAACCACACCAATGAGCCCACCCTGACTCTGCATCCAAATCCACCGTCCTAACTGACTCTAATTTAGCGTTTCAAGTCTCTGTGTGGCACCAGGGTGGCAGAGTGGCAGGGTGGCACCGCTGGGGATTTGTGGGTGTCTACGCTGCCATGGGGGCATGTGCCCTCAAGCTGTCTGCCAGGCTTCAAAGCAGTGTCTCGTTTTGTTTGGTGAAAAAAGCTGCATTTTACACACTGTCACTTCTGCTGAGTACTTTCCATTAGTAGAATTACTGTTGTGAAGTTGTTTTTGAACTCTTTATCACTTCAGTTTGTTGCTGTGCAAATGCCAGCATGAACGGGAGGTATGGTATGGATGGATGGCGGGGCTTTTTCCAGGGGAGGCCTGGAATTAAACAAAACAAAACAAAACAAAACACTAAAATCCAAGGTGCACATCTTTAAGGGTCAGCTCACTCAAATTATAAGTATATAAAAACCCCTTTGTTCTTAGTTATCTAGCTAGGTGGATAGCTTTGGTTTTGTTTGCCCGGGTTTTGCGATAGCCATCCCTGCGATCTCTGCTGCTGTCCCCCTTCAGTGGAGGCGAATGGACTTCGCGTTTGGTGCTTTAGTGAGTATTTACAGCAGTAGCAGTAGCAGTGGTGTGTGTGGGACAGACTTAAAATAAACCACAGTGCCAGTATTCATAGTAATGAAGGAACATGTCATCCAGTGCAACATGTGGCTCTCCTGCCTGGGGAGTTTCTAAACGTTTTTTGGAGCTTCGTGGGATTTGTTGACAATGAGAAGAATTCAGAATATGGTTAGCAATACAATTTAGACGGAATTTTTACAAGCTATGAGAACCACAAATTAGATTTTATATATGTATGTTGGTAGAAATCTCAGATATCTCTAAACCTGGGCAAATCAAACCAAAGCTTTCTTCATGGCGAGATACCATTAAGTAATTTTATTTTATTTTTTATTCTATTTATGTATTTGTTTTTGTTTTTTTTGTGGACATATAATTTGGGCAAATTGACACTTTCAAATAAGGGAAACTTATAGTACTTTGCACAGTGTATGAGAGTGACACACACAAAAAAAGATGTTCCGTGTCTCTCGTGGCTTCAATATACTGACTTTTGCCTCTCTCCTCTCTTTTCAGAATAAGATATTTAATTTTAACAATCACTCTCCAAATTCTTTAGCAAGTTGTAAATCCGTCTCTGTGTGTTTTGTGCCTTTTCACTATTCCTAGGTCTTATAATGATTTATTTCTAGGACTTTTTTTTTTTTTTTTTTTTTTTATAATTTGGGCTATTGTTTTTTTTCCCCAGCGCACACTTTCCCACTCTTCACTCACTGTAGTGGTACAAAAGTCCGAACTAACGAGTAAGGAGATTTATGAATATCTTAATATCTGTTGTGCTTGTGATGTGGGTGTATGACAGGCGGACTTTTCCTAAACATATTTTGACCTGTTTTCAACCAAAACTGAATAAGAAACACTTCGGTATTGAAACCATTAGTCACGCACCAACAAATCTCACATGTTTACTGCACAGCCGAGTTTTTTCAAGTGTTTGAAAAAAGATGAAACTGTTGCACCGGAGAGAAATAGCACTTCAACACCCCTTGTTGATGGATTTGTACACACACAAGTTGCTGCCTGTCTAATCAGAGATGCTCTAAAGCTCTAATTCAATCTGCCCTCTCGCCCTCAGAAGGATGAAGGATGACATACGGTCTGTGATTAAATGACCACCCACACAGGCAGACAGGCAGACAGATAGACATGCATACAGGCAGCCAGGTAGGAATCAAGCAGAGGGAGCAGGCTGGTGGGAAGAAGGGAAAACACAAAGGTTTGCCTGACGGAAAAGAGGAAAAACTCTCTCAGAGGTAGTAGAGCAAAAATCTCACTGTTGGCGTTTAACCTCCCTCAGTGGAACAACAGAAAACTTTTTGTTCTTTAATGTTTCTCAATCCTTGTTAAAAGCAAAGGAGATGTTGCCTGGTGATACATGGGCCATGTAGCCTAGATTGAGCCACCGCTTCATTTAGTTATGTGGAATAACACAATGAATTACGAGATGTCTGTTAATCCGAATGGATAGGGAAAAACCAACGAGTGGATTTATTTCTAGCTTCAGCTAAGGCCAGCCGTGGCGACTGTATCTCTCCAGGTAGCTTTAGCTGCCTAGTGTGCTGTTTCCCTCTGACAAAGTGCAGTCATTGTAGTCATTTTTTTTAGTTTTTCAATTTTGCCTTTTCAGGGCAGGTGGCTTGACCTCAGTGATATTCCAAGTTCAAACTACTTCTGTGTTCAGACAGAAAAAGACAGAAAGTGAAACAATTTTTTTGCCCGGCCTCATCCACAGTTTTGACCACAGTTTGTGTTTAGTCACACCTAACAGCCGATGTACCGGTGTTTTGTGTTCGGCTCAGCCTCTGACTGAAATCACAACTCACCAGAAACTCCAGCTCTTTCTGTTATTTCCCTCCGATCTCTCTCATTTTTCCTCTGGTCTCTGTAGCCTTTTGAAGAAGATTCGTAGAACCCCGGGATACGTGCCGATTTTTCACTAAAGCTGAAACACGTTCAGCTCAAGTGGACACGTCTTCGCGTTAATTCACGGCGCCCTGGGCAAATTCGTGTCTAATTACATCTTACCTCTGACTTTGTATGCAATTGCACCGACTCTAAAATTCACTTTGCCTTCTGTCTGAACACACAGCCACAGGCCCATGACTACGTACTGTTCTTACAGTAAGTTAACTTACCAGATGTCCTTCCTGCTGAGCCTGCTGGGTGTCATATGGTAGAAAAAAATGTTGGTGCAGAAATCTATCTTCCCTGACTGTTAAACCTTCAAGAACACCTCACGAATGTTTCATTTAATATTTTAAAAGGGCTGAACAATTTCCTACAGCATCTGGCCACTATGTTTTATGGCAAATGTTTCTCAAGCAGGAGTAAATAGTGGATTTGTTGGGGAAAACCAGCGCTTCAGGGGATCCACTCACCAGCCCTTCTTTTCGGAAGGTGGGCCGTGTCAGAAGTCCGATCATTTCCCTGAGCGCATCTTTGCTTTTCAACTTACATTTTGAAAAATTGTAGTTCTTTGGCGCCATCTTATCAGGCTGAATTCAACCAGTGAAGTTCATGTCCACGGCGACAGCAGATCCATCCATCTACAATAAGGCTGCATCTAATGATTATTTTAATTAGCGAGCATCCACAGATTATTTTCGCAAGTAACTGTCAAATCTATGAAATGCCAAAAAAAAAAAAAAATAGTGAAAAAAAAGACCATTGCAGTTTTTCAGAGCCCATGGTAGTGACTTCAATTTGCTTTTTTGTCCAGCGAAAAGCTGAAAACTCACAGATATTCACTTCACTACATGACAAATAAGAGCAGCAAATCCTGCAACCTGGAACCTGCAAATGCTGAAAATTATTCTAAAGAAATTCTGTCGATTAATCAGAGACACTTTTCAGCTCTGCATCAATTTATCCATTTTTATTCAGCTACAATTAATCAGTTAATCTGAAGGGAAAAAAAGTCACTGAACTCAGTAGAAATCAGCAGCTAGTTCATCTCAGTGCAGAGTTGTTCAGTTCAAAACCACACTGAGCGGTTGTAATTGGGTTGATTTAATTGTACACTACATTTGTAGATTGCATCGCACTAGTATCCATTTGATGAAAGTTAAATTCTGAGCTTTTTTAGATGGCATCCAATGATAATGATGACCCCTTGGAATAGTTTGCCTTACGATGATGAAGCCCTATCACTAACCGGAGATGTGGCTCGAAATAACGGGCCGGTGGAGGGGGACTCCTGCCTCTTACCTACCTTCGACAAGCATGTAAAACCAAATTAAATGTGTTTTACATGCTTCGACAAGAATGTCAAACGCATTATTTGCAGAGCATGTGTCGGCCACATTGCCACATGAAAATGAATGTGTTATCTAAAACCCTATAAGCCCTTACCTGCTGTCACAAGTTTCCCTTTTGTCTTAGCACTGAAAAAACATATTGTAGTTGTTGAATGTTTAAAAAAAAATAATCAAAAATGATTACAAAATTTCCACTGATACATTCTTTGACATTACACTACTTGGAAATTAGTGTGCAAGAAATGTCACAATTCATAAAGAAAGTTGAACATGCATCTGAAGCTCGTGTCAGTTCAAAAGTACCGAAAGCTGTTTAAACTTGAATATTCACTGAGTCATATTATCATATTTTCAGTTTGTGCTGACTTTCGCCACCGCTCATTGTTGTCAGTCAAGCAGTGGCTGGGCCGGCTTCCAGGGGAGCTAGAGACAGTGCAAGGACACATGTTCACACACACCCCCCCACACACACACACACACACACACAGCTCCTGGTGTCTACTGCCCTCTACCGTTCCTCATACTGTTCATACCGACGGTTCAAGAGAAGAGAGATCGTGTCAGTGATTTTTCTATGAAAACAAAGCATTTCAAAGACAACAACATATAGTGCAGCTGATAGGACCATATAGCTGGAATACAGTATTTTATTGAAGCCGATTCCATCGATCAGAACTCCAGTTTTGGAGGCAGTATATCTAAAAACCTGTCAGAACCACCGAGCGCTTCACGAGGAGAGAGTGAGGGAGACACAGAGAGAGAGACTTCATTAAACTATCGCCACCTCTAGCCACCCATATCCAAATATTACCAGGAAACGTAAAAAGCTCCCTGATAACTGACAAATTTAGGCCTGTTTCTACTTTCATAACTAATTTATTTCTTAATTCATTTGTCATTGGATGCAAAAATGGCTATGGGAGGGTGTCTGGCACATTTTACCTTCCTGTCACTTTTAGAACTGATTCTAAAACTCCTGCATTTAAAATGCTAAAAATGCACTCCACCAGTTCAGCAGCCCTCTCCTATTACCCTCTAACACTGTCCAACTTACAATGGAGCGTTTGAAAAAGGATCAAAACCGATACCAGAGATGTCATCTTTTCAAAAGGGTCAAAACGTGCCCCCTAATTTACCCGCAATGCAACGGTGAAATGTTTTTAGTGCATTCTCGAACTGCTAGTTTCAAGCAGAGATGAGGAGCAGGCTTACCGGGGACTGGTAAACTCACTTCCTCCCAACTCCACACCCCCAGATTTTTTCATTTTCAAACCGGTAGTCTTCAGCCCCCACGGATGCTGACTCAAATGACATCACTTGAGGAGACTGATCAGACTCCACACACTCTCTCTGGAGCCACAAAAGGCTTGATACAACTGTTTTTCACACATGCAGTAGAACTTCCCAAGACCTTGACGATTGAAATCACTGGGGTTCCCCTTTAACTGAAAGTACCCAAGTGTCGTCAGCAAAACAAACATGAAGTATTAGAAGTCAAAGTGCTCTTAATGCAGCGGAACAGCCACTGCGAGTGTTACCTTATTACAGAATCATCTGTAAGATTGTATTTACTAATGCATCAACATGTGAGCTGCATTTGAATGACTTTGGACTCCCTAACACACTGGGTGGTTTAATCTGTACCAATGCGCTGTAATTTACAAGATGATCACCTGTTTTGTATGTAAATGTTCATCTGCAGTTAAATAACTAGTGGCAATACTTGTCAGATAATCGCAGTGGAGTGAAAAGTAGAACACTACCCTCTGAACTGTAGTAGAGTAGAAGTATAAAGCAGCAGAAAATGGAAATCCTTAACATTATACTTAAGTACAGTTTCCTGATAAATGTACTCAATAACTTTTCACCACTACCAGTTGCTTTCAAATCACTTCACTTTATTATATTCAATTAGATTTGATTGTTCAAGTGGAAACAGACAACTTTTCAACTCTAATACTAACTGAATGTCAGTTTTGAACCCTCTCACGTGAATGTCCGTCCGAGATTCGCTCTTGTTTTGCCTCGTTTTCTATCACTCTCCCTTTGTGATGGTTTGATTGAGCGGTGAGCTCAGTCCCTGAACCTGCACACAGCACGCTCTCACGCGCACCCCAAATGAGAGACTGGCAGGGCTGGTAGAAACCTTATGGACTGTTTGACGGCCCACCGGGATTTGTTCCGGTATGCCCGGTGCCCAGTCCGACACTGGCTTTTGGTACCATAAAAGCCGTTTGAGTGTAAGTTGCGTCAAGGCAGCCTGAGTTAAAAACGAGCGAGCTGTCCGTCCTTCTAGCCCCGAGGGGAGATGGAGGGAGGAATGTTTTCCCGTCGCACAAAACCTTTGATCTCACACCCCCTAATCACTTCCTGAAGATTATACAGTACGTGCACCTCTGCACTGCCCTCACGGACTGTGTGTGTGTGTGTGTGTTTGTGTGTTTATGTGTGTATTTGTGTGCGTGTGAGAGAAAGAGCTAGTGTGTGATTGCCTGAGGGCAGCCAGGGCAGATGTAGTCCACTGTGTCCAGCGTGATGACAGACAGAGATAGGGAAGAAACAGAGACAGGGGCATGATGTCATCAAAGAGTGATGACCAGGAAGAGTTATAAATAAATTTGGCAGTCATACTGAAGTGCATAAAACATATAAACTGACCAAAAACAGTCAACACATTTTTACACGATAAAAATAAACAGATGGAAGATCTGGTGAAGTCACTGCACTACTAGTCAGTATGAATTTGGCAGGTCCTCGGCAGAATTGGTCTGTGGGGGGGCAGTCAAGTCGTCTGGGGACTAGCAGGGGCATAGCTGAAGATGCAGTAAGCAGGAGCTTTTGGCTGGGAAGATGAGAACGTCTCTGATACTGTGTTATGGAATAAAGAGGATCCCTTTCCTCGTTACCCAGGCCCTCTGCCAAACTTTCCCCGCTATACTGGATAAACTGTGCTGTGTCGGTGTCCCTGCATTAGGCTGTACACTGTATTTACTCTATACAAATGATAATCGTGTGGAGTCTATCGTATGAGCATTAATAACTACTGTGGTACTGTAGCAGTAGAAATTTAAATTTCCCTTGTGGTGGCTTATCTGATCAGTTAGAGGAGAGTTAACAAGTCTTCCAAGTTAAATGACAAAATAAGCCATTTGTCCGGGCCATCTAGACGACACACAGAAGCATTTTCTGAACCGATGCGCCCTATCTGATCTGCAGGATGACATCATCTCTGTGTGTCTTCCAAAACCATTACAAATCGCTGTTGAAAAATGAACGGGTTTTAAGATGGGATGTGTGATGAGGTGTGGTTAGGTTTAGGCCCAAAGAAGACATGGTAAGGCTTAGAGGAAGATCATGGTTTGGGTTAAAACGACTACTTCGTTAAGGCTGGGGGACAATAATAAGATTGGTTAAGGTTAAAAAAAGCAAGAAACATTGACTGTCGGTTGGAAAGGGGAAACAAACAGTGCTCTCCCGTCCAAGTCTGATGTTTTGGTGACCCATCCGTCCACCCTGACATCCTGCCTATGCAGACTTTGTGACTCTATAACCACATCATCTCACTTCCTCCTCTGCTCCCGTTATAATTACTCTGGCCGCTAGAAGGTTTCCTGTCACTCGAACCCTTCTGTGGCACAGCTGAAATGACTGGTGCTCTCATTCTCGGTGGAAGGTAAGTGCTTGTTGGATGGTTGAACGGTTCCTTTCCGACGACAAAGTAGGAGGGAACAACATCCCCTTGACACAGTGATTGCCCAGACGTGCAGAGGTTAGCAGCCAAGCAAGATTTAAACTTTGAGCTTGAACTCTCAAGCTTTCTTTTTTCATTCTTCACACAACTACTTCCATCATGTTTAAATACTCTTTTCACTCTTTTATAGCAGCTGTGTTTTGATATTGAGGTGCCTACAACTCCTTCATTCCTTCATATTAATATCATTTGGTTCCGCATAGCCAACGCTGTCTCCTCAAAGAGACGTTTATACATTGCTTATTTGTTTTGCCAAAAACATTTTTAGGGAAAGTACTACATATTTGTACAGCACACATTTGTAGGCAGGTGGTCAGGGTAGATGATTGGCGTACAAAGTGCAGAACTTTGCAGAACCTGTGTTGGTTAGGATTAGGCCACAAAACAACTTCGGAAAGACTGCTGTTGTGGTTAAATGTTAATCAAGTAAACATGCCCTGTTTTCCTATTTCAAGTCCCTGTTCACCACCATCTTAACCAAGTCCCACGACCAGAAAAAGGTCTTACCATTCTTTACTTGCTATGAGTTGATACTGTATAGCTAGAGTGGATGTTTATCTCCCCTTTAACTCTTTTTCATGCATTTGGACAATTGTGATGCAACATTGGAAGTTGTTTCAGCAATACTGGCCAGCTGCGACAACTACTGTAGCCTGTATAGGCCTATCAGTGTGTGGCCTGGCACAAAACAAACTGACAGCTGTCAGGCCTTGAACAATCTAATCCAAATGAGCTACTTGGGTTTAGTGCCATTTTGTTTTGATTTCGGACAGAGATATGTGGATATACTTCAGATTTTGCCTGCAAACTATGATCATTGTGTTCTCTTTGAAATCGACTGAGCATGTGTTAAAATGTTAACAGTGTTGTTTAATGTTATTTTCTGCAAACTGTACTCACTAATTATTAATTCAAGACCACAAATTAAGAAATTCAGTTTCATTTTTACCTGCTGATGTTGTCTGATCAAGTCACCTCTCATAAAACGTATGGTTCCTGGTGTATAGCTTACTGTGTAGTGATAATGAAAGATGATTTCGGGTTGTAGAACTGTAACAATTTGTTCCGTCCTTCAGGTCTGAATTCCCAGTTGACAGGACAGTGTGGGAACAACTGATGAATCATCAGCAGTCAGCACAGCAGCTGTGTGCCACTGACGAAATGTCACCATGTTCCCCGGTGGATGTTGTTAGAAACACACAGATGCCCTTACTCTCCATTATTCCAGAAATATCTCTGACATCCACGGTAAAGAAACTACAGTGACCAGAGTGAGGCCTGCGGTGGACAGGGCTCTAGGGCCAATTAGAATTAGATATGGTGCTCCAGCCAGAGAAAAACAGCAAAAGTACTGTGCTAGACAGGGTCCTATACAGTCAGAGGAAACCAGAGAAAGTTCTGTGGGCCACTAGCTCAGACAGATCTCTGGGGCCACGGAGAACTGGAACAAGGCATACAGTAGACGGGGCACTAGGCCCAAAGAAATCTCTGGGGCCACACAGAACTACAGCAAGGCCTGTGATGGACAGAGCTCAACGACCAGCGAGTCCCGGTTCAAGACCTGTTATAACTAGGGTATTAGGACCGCAGAAAAGCAGTGTTAAGTCTGTGTCAGATACGGTGTTCACACCAGGGAAAGGTAGGAGAAACCCCTTGTGTTAGATGGAATGCTAGGGCTAGAGACGACTAGAGTACAGCCTGCAGCAGTTAGGCCACTGGGCCCATAGAGATGTCTTGGGGACACCAGATAACAGATAACCACAGCAACACCTTTGCTAGATATGGTACTCGGGTCAGAGAGATGTCGGGAAAGTGTGGTGGTAAAACTGGACAATAGGACTGGAGAAAACCAGAGGAAGGTAGACTGGCAGACTGGGTAGCAGAGCACTGTGGCTATGATGGACAGGGCACTGGGGGTTCAGGTCATTGCTTATACTGTGTAAGACAGACCACTGGGATTTTAGAGCCATGGTATAGCCCAGAGTAGAGAAGGCACTTTGACAAAGCACACAGCCTTAGGTTAGTCACAAGTATTCACATTTACGTTAATTCAGAGCATAATCACCGTACAGTATATTCAAAAACATGTACAGCCATATGCAGCTACAATAATTGCCATGGGGCAAAGGGTCAAATCACCCGAATAAAAAAATAAATAAAATAAATAAATGTCTTCTACTAGGTGTCAATCTTCCTGCAATTACTAATGTCAAGTGAATGTGGTTTCTTGCCGGGAGCAGGCGTTGGTGATGGTGGCGGTGGTGGTGATACTGGGTGCTGCCCTCTGGGCAGTGCTACTTCTTTGTCCTCTCATGTTGGACTGAGGGCAGACTGGACGCTACATTGACTGCCTATCGCAAAGTGGCGTTAAGAGAACAGATGGGCTGGGGCTAGCTGGTTAGCGTGCGAACTTCAGTAGAAGAAAAGAAGTGATAGAAATGGAAGCAAAACAAGAGTAAACAGGCTCTTGGTGAGTGAAGGAATGAAGTTTGATGCAGAAATCGCAACGTTTCTTCTGGACTGTTAATTAAACAGCTGCTAATGCTAAGGTTGGCTATGTAGCAATAGCAAAAACTTACATATAGCACCTTTAAGCTTGGGCCAAAATGCATACAAATAAACCATTGTAACTGTAACCGCAACCGTTTTATTGATGTAGAGAGTAACCTTTTTAATTTTGATTTTTAACAAACAAACAAAAAAAGACAAACAATTCGGCAGTAGTTACAAATACTGTATGTATAGCTTGTGTTATTTAACGAAAAACATTAACATCCAGGCACTACATTGCAGCATTTTGCCCAATAACAGGTTATAAGACTATACTAATATACTAGTGTAATTCCAAGCATTTAAATTTAAAGGTAAAACCACCCTATTCTGATCAAACTAAAGTGCGTTAGCCACAAATTAAAATTGGAGTAAATGTTGAAGTTGAGATTGAAAGTTTCAAGTTGACACGGATGAAAAGTCTTGACAGCTCTCTGAAAAACCGACATTCCATCTTCTGAAGAAGCTCGTGTAATATGATCGAAAGCCCCAGAACAGCTAGCCTACCGAGTGGACCGGGGGGTGGGATTTTGTTTAATTACATGTTGAAGTTCCCTTATAGGACAATTCAACAGTAACAAATAGGGAGGTAAGGGTGACTGCTACACGAACTATGTAATGGGCCTGTTGATGAGGCTGTGTGCCGTGAGTTAGCGCAGGAATGGCCGGTGTCAGGAGCAGGCCTCACGCAGGTCCCAACACGATCACCTAGGGGCGGCTAATGTGATCAGCAAGCCAGGCCATGTCACGGCTAGAGACGTGATACTACGTGTAAATGAAGGGAGAAGAAGGCCTTTTTTATTCTTCTAAAACGTACAGATTTCATTCTGTGTGGTACACAAAATGGCTGTATCAAAGATAAAATACAGCCGCAATAAAGAGGGGCACTTAATGGCCCAATCGTCATCACTTTTACGTCTATTGAGAGGGTATTGTTTCATTAAATGTGACACGTGCATTCGTAAGTTTTAAAGACACACGGTGCTATTTGGTGATGTGTTTTATTCGAAAAAAATAACGCCTGAACTTTCAAGTCGAAGTTATTGAAGAGAGCTGAATGAGACAGGCTCAGATTGTCCCCCCCCACCGCCGATGCAGCTTAATCGAGCGAAGGGCCGGACTGAAAGCCGATCAAAGCGGGTCAGTGTGGCTGGAAGAGCATCCCTTCCTCACCCCACGTCCCGGTCTGATGAAATCTGAGAAGTGCCGACGCAGCAGCGCCGCGCTGAATGAAACACTCTACGGCTCCCGAAGGCTGCCAGTGCTCGGCGGGACTGAACGCTGTCAGCCCGAGGGACTCCGGGCTCTGTCAGCAAGCAACATGGCCAAAGTAAACAGCGGTTCCTCCGGTTGTCGGGCCATGGTCATGGCCAGAAAGTACCTGTCGAGTCCGTCTCTCTCAGTCATGACACGGGGTTCCGGCCAGCGGCAGCGCAGGATGTTCGGTCCCCATCGCCGTATGGTGGGCTCCGACGCGGCCGGCACGGGAGGAAAGACCGCGGCTTCGGCCCAGCAGGAGCACCTGGGGTACTTCTCGGCCGCAGACCGGCATGTGCTGACGAACCGGAATTTGATTTACCGGGACGTGAAGGCTTTTCTCAATGAGGTCGGCGGAGACCCCCGGGAGGCTCGCTACTGGCTGACGCAGTTCCAGAGAGCGACTTCTTTCCAGGCTCCTGCCTTTGCCGTGCTGGAGGTAGGCTACGGCATGGTGGACTGCTATTCAGGGGAAGAGGTTTCAACGTCTCTCTGGCACTAGCTGTGCTGAATACCCTGTTAGCGTGTCAGGATGAGCTAGGGAAGCGCACTCCCGCGATTTCAAAAATGGTTGGAGAGAAAATACCCCATCCTCATCGAGTTTTTCATGTTTTTTTTTATCTACCGGCTCAAAAGTTTGAGGACACCTCCATTCTTCCAGCTGTTATTCGACTTTACCTAATTCAGTGTGTCAAAGTGTTTCTGAAATTTAAGGGCAGAGCAAAGAAACAATGGGAGATTTTAGAAACGAGGAATCCTTGAATCTTCTTGTTGAATTAAATTGAATCTAAATTTCGGACTCATCCGACGTTTCTTTCTACAATGGAAACCAAACATTGTTCAGAAAGTTGGTCCCAACTCTGTTGCAGAAGTTCCCATCGACGTGTTGCACCTGCAGGTTGCTTTGCTTTCACCTTCCGTCCACTTCATCCCACAGCAGCTCCACGGGGTTCAGGTCTGGAGACTGTGCTGGTCTTCCATCATGTATTCCATCATGCATTAAGTCATTCAGAAAAAGGCCTGCTTTCTACATGATTTTTCAGTTTTTGGTGACCTGAACTATTTTTCTCTTTACCTTGGGCAGTTTACCGCTGGGCTTTCAAATTTCAATTAAAAAGTGGAAAAAGGGGGGTGTTTTAAAAGTTTTGAACGGTAGTATGTATCATTTTTTTCTCAAAACCGTGATATTGTAGACCTATCAATTGGTGACAGCTGTTAGAAGTATAGGCTTATTGAAGCTGACAGGTGCCAGAGGTAAAATGTTGTATATTTTATACCTAATACTTCATCTTATTTAGAAATTTGAAAGCCAAACCCTGAAGTAAACCATCAGAAGGCTTGTTCAAGTGCAGTCAAGAAATAGCATTGGTGTCTAAATCCATTAGACCTGAGGACGCCCTAAACTACCAAAAAATAAAATTTAACCTCAACTAACTTTATTGAACCCGAGAAAGAGAAGGAATAGTTTTTATAGACAAATCAGTGACAGATTTTGACACTAGACAGTCACGTATAGGGAATGGACAGCTGTGCTGGCCAAATCCACCCTGTTTTGTGGTCCAGACCCTGAAAAAACTACTGTTAGAGAACGGCTGAGTTTGGTACTGTGCTAACTAAAAACATTTTGTCTTTCTGTCTGACCATTCTATGTGATGCCTGCCTCTCTAGTCCCTTTTATACAGCCTGTTCAAGGGGGGACCATTGCCCCTTTATTTCGCCTCGCCGTTCTGTATAAAAGGTACGAACACAGAATGGAAGGTCATTGTTGTTCCCCCGTTAAGCTGCTCCGCTGCGGAGGTAGTCACAGAGCCGAATCGACGCGCCACACACCAGTGCCGACGCTGTCGTGTAGCACGTCACACGAAACACCGACACGCTCTCTAAAATCACACACTAGGGCAGCAGCATTATGCTGGCTTTGTTTGGATCAGTGTAAACCAGCAAAGCTGGAATAATGAGGGGTCTTCTTAACTGCAGTAAAGCGTGATCTCTGCTCAAAAGAAGCTTCTGTCACTCCCAGGTGGACAGCTCGGTGTTCGACAGCAGGGAGATGGTTCAGAGCCTGGCCTTTGGGCTCTCCTTCTTGCAGAGGATGGATATGAAGCCCGTGGTAGTGATGGGCTGGTCTGAGTACAGGGAGACGGGGCCTGCCGAACCGGTTGCCGGGTCTTGTTGCAGCCGAAGGCTGGTGGAGCGGAGCCAGCAGCTGACCGAGGCTCTGCAGCAGCACTCGGCCACCGTCCTGCCATTCTTCTCCGCCGAGTCCTTACTCCTACTGCATGAAGCACCGCGAGGCAGCAGGTGAGGGGCATCAGGTTCCTTATTAGCGTAGGAGGTTTGCTATTTTCTGTTCATCTCTGCAATTTAAATAATTAAATATTCAAAAACTACCTAAACATTACACAGGAAAGAAAATAGTTTATTGTTGTTGGTTTGCAGCCACACTGTGTTGTGTTCACCTGGTCACATTTGTTTTTAATGGTTTTTCAGTAAGGACTGTTATTTCAGCACAGGGCTGGTAATATGTTCATTGCTTTCAAGATATGTATCAGTTTTAGCAGATAAAAGTTTTCAGTTTTTGGAATGGATACAAATGCATAAATCATATGCATAAAACATGATAAAGGCCCACTTACTAGCTTTTTATTGAGTTTTGATCCGTATCACACGGTCTCCATCAGCAGTCGGAGTTCGCTCAGTTGTCATGGAGATGAATATGTCATGCACCTCAACAGATCCATACTTGAACACCCTTGGAAAAGCTAGTAAGTGGCCCTTGATTTGGGATTGTTTTGTCAAGCTACAATGAATGAATGGACTTTCATGCTTAATAATAAGATACATATGTTGTAAATATGCAAAACATATGTTAAAATCTGCCACATAAACTCATAAAATCCAATGTATACGAGCATAAAGCCTGGAGAAGCTCCAGGATAGGTGCGTTCCTGAGGCGTGACGCATTCCAGGCTACCCCAAAAGGTTCACCCCGCCTTTAAATGCCAAGGACTCTATCTTCCTCTGAGCTGCCTGAGCTTTAAAGACAATCAATGACCTCTTGAAGAGCCATATTGGAGATTACACAGGCCCCTCTAGCAGCTGGGGGGGCTGCTGCCCTGCTTTATTATGGTGACTCCGAGATTATACGGCCGTACGAACAATTGAAGTGGTTCAGCATAATCATTCTGATTAACGCCATATTTCCCCAAATTAAGCTAATTTCCCCTACAACTTTTCAACCCAATCGTCATTAAAAAATCTTCACCATTAACACTCAACAGTTCATATGGATTGTCCTTTTAGCCTTATCCTGCCGTACATGTCTTTGTCAATGTTTTGTCCCTTAAGCGATCGGCTAATATGGTTTCATCCTGTGTCAAATCTAGCTAATATCTGTTTCACTGTGATACGAACACAGAGTTCGTCTTTACTGACTTTAAAGTGGCACTCCAGTAATTAAGTATTGCAGCTCTGTAAAGTTAGAGAACACCCCAGAGAAAGATATAAGAGAGAGTGTTGAAAATTGATGCAGTAGAGGCTGAGTCATCCTGACTTTTAGTAACTAGTATGGGTCAAGCTAAAAGCAGGCTGGATCCTACATTTTACCATAATGCAACCCAATAGCATTTTCAAAAGACCCTCCCTTCCTCCTAAATGCCTACAGTTTTTAACCCAGGCTTTCTTTAAAGTCGGATTTTTTTTTTTTTTTTAATGTTTTCTCTGCTTTTACTTAGAAGGTTTGCAAAAGTGAGCTCACAGTGGACAGACTGTTCCTTTGACAGACACAGTTATCTCAGTTTTTCTTAACATGACAGTCATTTTTCTTCAGTATATTTCTTCCAACCTTTCATGCTTTTTCTCTCTTCATCTCTACCTTCTTTGCTGTCCTTTAATATCCTTCTGACGCTATCTTCATCCTCTTCCTTCTCCTTCCTTCCAGTGTTCCACCCTATGTTGCTGTAGACATCAACCTCCTCCAGTGGAGTCTGGACTGCGGGACAATCCCGTTGGTTTGTCCGGTGGGGAGGGACGGCCGAGGTTGCTCTGTAATGTTGGAGCCGACAGAGGTGACAGCGGCAATTTCCAGAACCTTGCAGCCCCACAAAGTAATGTTCCTGAACAACTCAGGAGGCCTCTGCAGCCACGAGCACAAGGCATGAACACTGACACACTCTCTGACTCTTTCCCTAGACATATACACAGGTCAGCCGAACACTGACCCGTAACCGGTTTCAGTGCTGTGGCTGATGGGTGTATAGTGTGCTGTATGGAGTATTTAGTAGGTACTATGGTGGTACAGTATGTATATAGTATGCATATCCATAGTCAGGATTGCAAATTTGATATTACTCTGAGTAACAGTCCCGTCTGACTATGTGCACTGAAGGCTACCTCTGCAGAATAAATCTGCACAAAGGGCCTTGTCCAACTTCTCCTGAACACTTTGTATTTGTGTTCCAGGTGCTGGGCACGGTGTCGTTGCCTAGCGACCTCCCCGGTCTGTCGGTGGCAGCATGGCTGAGTGCTGCGGAGCGCCACAGAGTGACAACGATAGCCAGACTGCTCAACCACCTGCCGACCGAGTCCTCTGCGGTGATCACCTCTGCCGACACACTGCTGACCGAGCTCTTCAGCCACAGAGGTGAGACTGTTGACTGACTCATGGAGTTTCTCCCACGTGTGAACACACACTTGCCTGTAGAGCGGTCTATTTTGAGATGTAACCCAGGAGGTCAGTCGCCCATTTTGTGCAGAGGTGGCTATGACCACCCAACAACAGTCATCAACAGGAGTTTATATTTAATAGGATTGTCTTTTTTACTTCACTGCTTCTACTTGTCTGTCCCTCCTTCTTAGGGTCTGGGACACTCTTTAAAAATGGAGATCCCATACACCGGTAAGTAGGTATGGCACGTATACACAAGCATATGTAATCTGAACCTTAACCCTAAATTCAATTCATAATCCAAAATGACATCCTTAAAAGTATTGAGTTGCTGTCTCTTTCACGTTTAAAAGTGCAAAAACAAACAAACACACTGCCTTCGACTCATTTATAGCATTTCGAGTAAATTACTGTTTCCTGTGTGTGCGCAGATACAGCTCCCTGGATGGGATTGATGTGGAGCGTCTGCTGGCTCTAATCAACAAGTCATTTGATAAAACTCTGAGGCGAGACTACATTGACTCTCTGAAAGGACGACTGCACTCCATCTACCTCTCTGAAGGGTGTGTGCAACTGCTCCCGGAGATATATGTCCAAATGTCTTAAATCCATGTTTAAAAGACTGCATATAAATCCAGATCAGGGTTAGTTTTACATCCTCTCTTCCTTACTTAACAAAGGCCCATGGCTGTGAGTATGTCAAACGTATGGATCTAAACCGAGTGAGCCTCTGTCCTGAAGATGTTGCATGCCTCTGTCCCTCCAGGTACAGTGCGACAGCCATCATCACCACGGAGCCGGTGAACAGCGGCACCCCCTACCTCGACAAGTTTGTGGTGAGCAGCAGTAAGCAGGGACAGGGCACCAGCCACATCCTGTGGGAGTGTATCAGACAGGACCTGGGCAAACTGTTCTGGAGGTCTAGAGCCACCAACAAGATCAACCCCTGGTAAGACACACACACACACACACACACACACACACACTTTAAGGTTTTCATGTTTGCATTCACATTACATTACATTCATTTGATAGATGCTTTTGTCCAAATAAGTGTAATAAGAATAAGTGTATTCAAACCCTGTATGAACAAGAGCTAGATAGCAACTAAAACTGGGTGTGTGTCCATTTTAAACAAATAACTAAAAGCATGTTCTGTGCTACAGTACAAGTGCTTAAATATGGTGTTTTTGAGAATAATACGTATGCAAGGGATGTTGAGAGGTAGTCTGAAAAGGTTGACTTTTATCCTGCGGTGGAAGATGAGCAACCTGACCCTGATTTTGGTGGGGGGCTCGTTCCACAACTGTGGAGCCAGAACAGAGAGGGCCTTGACTGAGATGAGTGACCACGGGGCCCTCTGAGAGGGACGGGATGGCTAAATGTCAAGAGGCAGAGGGGCACGATGTCTAAGACAAGGTAAGGTCTAGGAATTCTGACCCTCCAGATGTTCAGACACACCCAGAAAGTGTAGTAAACCTGAACTGATTCATAACCTGGAGATGTGTAGGCTCCACCCAGAAATTAGAAAGACAAAGTCTGTCTCTGTAAATTGTGAGTAATAAAAACTGACAGTTGGGCTTCATGCGCATCTTCTATATTAATCCTGGCAGGTGAGATTTGGGAACACGTCGACATTGCTGAGAAGCAGTCAGCCAACAGTTGGTATTTTCCTGAGCTTTAAACTGGCTTTGTCCCTCCGTAGCCAGTTGGTATTGCGGTGGAATCTGGCTCTGGGATGTTGCGCTGCGTCACTTAGCTACCGCTTTTGCAGTTTGCGCGGCTGCACATGCATGAACCTAAATAGCACATGGAGACGCCCGCACAGTGCAGCGCCTAAGATTGACCACTTTTCAGTTGTCATTTCACGGTTAAAAAAGGGCCCTTAGTCTTGTTACAACAGTAATATAGAACAAACAATGACAGTTGACGCGATCTTGCCTCCTCTCTCTGTCCGCCCAGGTACTTTAAACATTGTGACGGGAGCTTTGTTAACGGGGTGTGGACCGTCTTCTGGTTCGGCCTGACAGACATCAGAGATTCCTATGAGCTGGTGGAGCACGCCAAGAACCTTCCTGACTCTTTCCATGCCTCGTCTCTCACCGCTTCCCAGCAGAGCCTCCCAGCTGAAGCAGGATCCTGAACGGCCTCTTCCCAGCGGCCTGTTATTAGCGCTGTAGTAGTCTTGGCTCCGAGGCTCTGGACTTTCTCTTTGTTTAGCCTGAGAGCTAGCTATAGATACTGTTTTCTCATTTTTGCTCTGACTGGTCTTTTTCCTGTTCTGGATTTTTTGACTCGGGTTTTTCTCTACCGTGAAACTTCAAAACCAAAGCTGGTGTGTTGTGGAGAATTTCATGCATGCAGTATTTTGACAAGCTATAAATCATCCTCTATTTTTAAAGCTGGTTATAGCTCTAAGCATTCTAGTGATTATAGCTGAGGGTTTCAGGGGTATTTCCACTTTGCTAAGAAACACCTATAGCATGTACACACTTTGCAAGTCTGCCTCATTTGAAAAGGCAACTTTTGTTGTCTCTTCACCAGACAAAATGGGTGTTTTTCCCACCTAAAATGCTTCCCAGAGTGGAGAAATCTCAACACTATGGTCTTACTTTGTAACGCGGACCAGGAAAACTGTAGTTTTCCAACACGAGTGCTTGTGTTTGCCTTCACGAACACTGCCAGGTGCTGTTTTCGCCTCCAGGTATTTCTGTATTTGTTTATTTTGAATGCCAATACATCTAAGTGCACAATACAGGTGTTATTAAAGGGGCAGTCCACTGATTTTACTCTTCACAATGTCTTCTGTGGCTCTAGGAGGAGCTGTTTATAGTGTAAGAAAACAATCCTGATCCTGAGTCATCTTGGCTCTGGCTCCGAAACCAAACACTTTGACTGACAGACTGCATTACAATTGGGTATGTGGACCTTTCTTTTTCAAATTTGTGCCGTGCAAATCCCCCTGAATAAATAGCTGGATATTCCCTTTAATCTGTTCACAAACATAAAATGGTGACAAAAAGTAGAAAAGAGAGGAGGTTTTGCCAGGAGGTGATTGTCTTGCCTGGCAGAATTTTGAGAGCGGTTGTTTTTTTGGCAGCCGCTCAGTAAAAATAGCTTTTCTTTTCCTGGTTCTCATGCACCTCTTAAATGCCAAAGTGAGTGATTGCGTGTAATATTCGGGTCATTAAACCACTTTCGACCAAGCACTCCACCGCCTATGTGCGGGTACAGTATTTACCAGGCATCTCAGAATCACACTGACTTTCACTAAAGAGAAAGTAATATCAGTAATATTAAGCATTAAAGTCATAGTTATAATTAATTAATCTGAATTAATTTTAGCATATTTTTGCATGCAGTGGGCTCAGACTTTTGGGCTCCACTGTATAACCTCGGTATACACACAAAACCTAGAAATAAAAGGGTATCCAAGGGTCATAAAAAGTCTTACAAAGCACTGAATTGAGTTTCTTCAAAAAAATTCCTTAGAGGGAATTAAAAAGTGTTCAACATGTTCTCTTGCCTGCCACAGGTAGTAATGTCCGTTCTAAAATTGTTTTGTATGGGATTATGGGCTGGGACTGTGGCTGCCCCTGGGTTTTCATCATACTTTCATACTGTAGACTATATGATAATTGTATTTAGGTTACCTTTTGGGGTGATTGCGAGATAGTTAATAAGTACATGTAATATGTAAAGATAAACTGATACTGTATATCGTATACAGTATCATTTTATGTATATTTTATTTCTTTTTTTCTTAGCATTTTTATTGAAGTATCACAGTTTTGTATTTTTACTGATAAATTTTAGCCTGATAATACTTGATCTGCTATTTGTCAGTCCAGACGAATGACATTTCTACAGACTAGTTTTCATTCAGCAGCTTTAGGTATCTGCTGATTGTCTACAGTTGTAGTATCCTGACTAGACCATTTTACCTTCAGAGGGGGGGTCAGTTCAGTTTTGGTTTTGACCTGTTGGTGAAGCTTTCAGATCAGCAGTGTTTACGCAGGCAGGTTAAGATGATCACTAAAGAAAGATGCAGGATGATGGACTGGGATTACTGATTTCAAATGTATTTAGACTTTTGTTTTTTGTTTTTGTTTTTTAACCTGTGCTACGAGTCATCGTCCCCTTGGCAAGCCTGTTGACGCTTACTGGCAGTCAACACTTGGAACGGGACACTACTACACAACTGATGATCTAAGAGATGAATGAATAAAAAAAAAAAAAAGAGAGAAAGAAATGTGTGCACACTTTAGCCTTGTACTTTGTTGTAGAGGAAGTAGCAAAGAATGAAGTTCATCTGATGTGTATGCTCCAGTATCCTTTTATGACTTTGGAGAAATCGTTCTAATAATAAACCAGGAAGTTTTACTTCAACCAAAACAGTTTTTCTCTTTAGTTAATGCATTGATGAAATGGTGTGTGTGTGTGTGTGTGTGTGTGTGTGTGTGTGTGTGTGTGTGTGTGTGTGTGTGTGTGTGTGTGTGTGTGTGTGTGTGTGTGTGTGTGTGTGTGTGTGTGTGTGTGTAACTTTGCTCCGTGAAATAATTTTGTCTGCTGAGGGCAGCTTGTAGATGCTTATTCAGGATTACAGGAGCCTTCACGTGTAGTTTAGTCTGTTTTTACATTGACGTCCCCACCTGCTGAAGTGTGCACAAGTCCCAGTAGCAGTTTGACATGTGTCCTTCTCTTTGCTGCAGCCGCATATCTATATGTTGGAATGTCAGCCCATTGATTTATCTTTTTAGGTTTTGAATATCATTTGCAGAGTCCTAGAACTTATTTTAGGTAGGTGATACATCACAGTTACTGAGATTTATTGGAGAGGCTACTTAATAGTAGCATGGTAATGTGAGACAGGTGCAGATTTCGACTTGGATTTTTAGCTTTGCTAGCAGCATGGCAATGTCAGTTGGTGGGTCTGTTGGTTCACCACTTGGTTCCAGGCTGAAATATCTCAACAACTATCCCATTTGCACAGACATTCACAGTCCCCAGAGGAGGAAACCTATTGAATGCGATGATCCCCTGACTTTTCCTCTGGCGCCACCAGCAGGTCAGAGTTTCATTCATCATTAGATATCTCAACAACTGTTCAATATTTTATTCAATTTATCTGATCACCATCATCTAATTGCCACGTCACTGCTGTGTTATGATATTAATAATAATAATAATAATAATAATAGACCCTGTTTGTCAGATACCTGATCAGAAAATACTGGACCACAAATTCAAAAGGACTGCTGTGACACATAGATTTACTTGTATGTGAATATGTATATATGTGTGTGTGTGTGTGTGTGTGTGTGTGTGTGTGTGTGTGTGTGTGTGTGTGTGTGTGTGTGTGTGTGTGTGTGTGTGTGTGTGTGTGTGTGTATAAAACCGCACACTATTATGCATGTAAAGAGATATCATCTAGGGCGACTGTGGCTCAGGAGGTAGAGCGGGTCGTCCACTAACCGGAATACAGGGGGTTCCATCCCCAGCTCCTCCAGTCTGCATGTCAAAGTGCCATTGGACAAGATACTGAAACCCAAGTTGCCCTGATGGCTGTGTTATCAGTATGTGAGCACGAGGGAATACGATGTATGCATGTGTGTGTGAATGGGTGAATGCGGCATGTGAAGTGTAAACTGCTTTGAGTGGTCAGTGAGACTGGAAAACTGCTATGGAAGTACAGTCCACTTACCATCAGCTGTTGCTGTAGCCTTTTCATATTTTGAAACTGTGAGTCCCAGACATCATTAAGTTTCCTCTGAGGAAAAACGTCATGACGAGGTGAGTCCTGTGTAGGGGGCATGACTGTCACAATGTCGAAGACACCCACTTGTAATGCATGATATTGTATTCCTTTTGATCCCACCCCATAATGACGTACGTCGCAAATGTGGTAAAACCAAAATGCGCTTAGCACAACCCTTGTGCACTAAAACAGGGCTGGCTCTAACCATTTTGGTGCCCTAGGCGAGATTAGGATTTGGTACCCCAAATCCGAACTAGAAAGCCACTCAGAGAGCACATATCTCTGCCAAGGCCCATGTCAAACATACACCAGACTTCAGAGAAAAAAATTCAAATTCATAGTAAATAATCCAGATCTGCACCAAATTGTAATGGGTTCTTCCCTGCTTCACGCCCCGTCCCCACGGTTAGGTATGGTGCAAATCGGTTCAGTGCTTTTTGTGTAATCCTGTTGACAAATAAACCAACAAACAGGAACGAGTGAAAACATGACCTCCTTGGCGGAGGTAATTAAGGCTTGGTCACATAGTATGGAAAAAGGGGACTTTTCATGGCTATTTTATTTGTTGCGTCACGTTCAAATTTGGTGAACTTTGACCCACAAATTCATGCTGTTGACAAATAGTAGGCTTTCTTGTCTCTACGGACAGCTATGAGACAGGAGGAGTCGATGGGAAAACCAAATAAACTTTGTGAACTAACTTTATGTTAGAGACCTGGCTGAGCTAACGCGGTGACAAATTTGCTAACAGGCGTTTAGCAAGCTTATTAGCCTCCAGAACGTTATTTTCCCCCTCTACTTTTTTTTAATTTATTGAATGAATTGGTGTACAGTGGTGAACAAAGTTCCAGGAAAGAGTGGATAGTACAGGGACAAAACTGTGCTCTGTGAATAACTAGCCAGTGGTTAATTATGGGCTACCACTAAGTAGCGGTTAGCTCACCAGCTACAGCACTTCACCCACTAGCTCTGTTAGTATAGTCATTAAGTCACTAAGCTTCTAGAACCAAATATTTTGCAAAGACACAGATTATTTTCACTGTACCACGTTTTCTGGTTTGACCGGGCCTTTGGTATAGGCCTTACAATACCGCTAATGCCGTACCACCGGTGGTTTTGTCAGCTGCCTCCTCAGATGGAAGATCCTTTTGTAAAAGTATGGGTTTCTCAGTCAGTATGTCTACTTCAGATGAAAGCCGAAGAGTCGTGCCATTTGTGATGTGATGGAACACAAATTTTTCTAAGTCCGCACACCTGCTGTCATAAAGTAAACTCTGCACTGGCTCCCACACACATTAGGCAGTTTTAGCTGAGTGGCTCTGGGTTTGGCAATATCAGCCCGCCAGTCAGGTGGTTCACCGCTGAAATATTTTGAAATATCTCGTCACCTTTTGGATGTATTGCCATGACATTTGGTACACATATTTCATCCTTCATTAATCATTCGTTTTTAATTAATATTACAAGGTGTAGGTAGGTGTAGGTTATTCTGAATTTAGGGTTTTGAATATAGTTAAGCCACACGTGCACAAGGACGTGAGTGTTTGCTGATCTTTGCTGATACTTAACCACAATCAATCAAGTTGTTATTATCGGTTAAAGGTAATAAACTTTAGTTTGGAACGTTATATCATTTATTGGCCTTTGGTTCATTATAGGGAAATAAGTCACTCTGGATGAAACACAGAGAAACTGGCATACTGCGTGACATCGAGGAAAGCCCCACAGCTGAAAAACCCTTCTGTCCATCACCTCCTTTGTAGAGTTGGTTCAAAAATTAAATTCTGCCTCCCATGTGCACAATCACGGCACAGTGACCGTTTTTTTTGTTTCATCGCTCATCTGTGGGTAACTCATCATAGTCCATCCATTGCCTTTCTCTCTGAATGGAGCACTAATCTAAATGTACTTTTAGATAATTGAAATGTATTTACTGTAGACCAGTGTGCACATGTATAGAGAAGACATATGCCACTTGCATTGGGCCTGAAGCAACTGACTGGTGCTTCACATCTGTGGGGAATCAGTGTTTGGTGTGGCGCTCTGTTATTGCTGTTTGTCATTGTAGGCCTTGTAGAGGCAATGCACGTGCCTGTCAAACCAGGTAATAGAAAACACTTTGCAGAAAACATATGGGAGCTGTGTAAAGGAAAAACAAAAAGTATCTGCATCAGACCTTCAGCCTTCACCACATTCTCCAGTGACACTGCCATACTTTACCCGCTCAATGGCAATGGCTCCACTATGGTCTATTAATGCTCCATTAACTACAGCAGTGGAATGTAAACAAAAGAAAAGAGCTGGCGGTCGGTACGCACTGCACTGGACTGAACCCCGCCTCCATCCGAGGCGAGACGGTTGAACTGCTTGACAGGAAGGACTCTTGGGCCTGTTATTGCATTCTGTATTACATGTAGAATGCCAGCAACTTTAACCTTTTTTTCCCGCCTTCTTTTTGGGGTTCCATATTCAACGTGAAAATCCACTAAGTCTCCCTCAGTACAAATCTCTTCACAATTTCGTTCCCTCTAGGAGAGGGAGAGACTCTTTCAGTGCCGATAAATCCGACTGTTACAGCTTACAGTTCCATTCAAGGCTTGGATGCACTAAATTTTAACAGCCACAAGTTTGTTTTTATTGCAATCCTGTGTACCTGGAGACTACAGTACATGTTGATTAATCTGGTGTAGTGTTTCCCTTTTCTCCTTTTCTTCTCTCTTTCTGGGTCCCTTTTTAAAATTCATTTATTTGTTCCCTTTATAATGTTTTCCAATATAGCGATTTATTATTTATTCTTTGTCCTGAACTCAAGCCTGTTTTAAACATAAGGGTACCAGTGCTAAGCAGTGCATGTGCTGCTGGCCTCTTCTATTTAAGCGCTGGGCGCATCGTACCTTGGTTGAGCAAAACATTGCTCGTGTTAACAAAAGATTCAAGATCATATACCTTTTATTGGCTGAGTGTGCAGTCACAACCACAAACACTTCACAGATAGTGGAAAACTTTTTCTGTGCTATTCTGTGGCCAACACTCACCGGCATCTTGAGGCCCACATCTGCTCTGGAATGACAAGGCCTGGCAGCCAGAACAGCACCATAACTAGACCACATCTGGACCTCAACAAGGCCATAAGTGTGCCAACAGAAACGTAAGCCTAATGCGTTTGAGGGTCCCGGAAACCCACGGCCGGCTTTACCACTTAACAAAGTTATGTCACCTTGATACCTCTTACTCTGCCTGATTTTGAACTGATGACATTTCTCTGAAGTCCACCACAGAGAATGTCAGATTATTTTTGTTTGGGGCCTCAATGGACCAGCTGTAAAACCTGCTTAAACACAGCCGATCTGCATGTATTCTAGATCTGTGGTTGGTGTGGACAGGACTGTTGGCGCAGCACACCCACCCAATTCCCAAAATCAGCCTCAACGGTTTATTCCCAAGAGGTCTAACTCCGAGTCAGACCCATTCGGGGTCTAATTGACTCCACACTCGGGTAAGACCGCTGACGCACAGTACGTGTTCGTACCTGGGCCCATATAACATATAAAACGTTGAGTATTTCCTTGTTTGGTGGAATAACAATGCCGTTTGGCTATTTTCATATTTCGTCCCCTTCATCAAACGTTCAAGCTCAGTCTGCAGCACAGTGAAGGGCTGCCACTCCTGTACTTGTCCAGACAGTGGGGAAGTCAAACACAGGGGCTGACCTGGCCGGCAGGTAACACACTACGCATCCCAGCCAGATGTCCCCCTCAGGGACACCCACAAGCCAAAACATGAGCAGCTTGCATGTGGACAGACCACGTAGTAAAGACTATGCTAAGTCGTGAATTGTGTTCTATATCAAACAGCTACTAAATAACGGGCTGAGCTGCCGGAGACTCAGCGGGAGCAGGACATCGCTTTTAAAACCGGAGTCATTTTATTTCGCAATCAATGACCCGACTCACTCCACACGCTAGGTGGCGCTAGGCATATTTTCCTTTCCGTTTTTTAAGAAGGGTTCCGGTTCATGCGACACGGCGCTTCCAAGCGGCTGATTACCCAAACAGATCATGGCGGAGGACGGAGCACCGGGATCCGCCGAACGGGCACCGACAGCGGCCGAGAAACTGCCCCTCCGCCGCCGACAGGAGCTCGACTACTGGAGGAAAAACGCGGCGCGGCTCCGCAGCCGGAACCTGCTGACCGGCCTGGCCATCGGAGCGTTCGTGGTCGGGATGTGTATCCTTCACGGGCCTTCCTGGCCGGAGCACATCGGCTGTGTCCTTCACTCAGCAGCTGGCGCAGAGATGCGGGGACCTTTTCAAAAAAACTCTAATAATAGAAATCAAATCAAACACGAGCAGTCGGGCTGCGCTGGGCTCCGACCTGCGGGTACAGGGGCTCCTCCACGGTATCAACCGGGGAAACGAATTGACACAAGGGCCTTTTGTTGTCGTTTTGTACCATAAGATGTAGCGGGGCGGACAAAAAGCCCGAAAGACCAATGTAAGCGCAACAAGCACACCTGATAGGATGATATGTAATATTTAGAAACCCACTCCAGTTAGCAGCGTTAGAGTTAATATGAACAAGTCAGAGGCTGTGAGTGCAACATCTGTGGCACTGGCAGCTGTTTCCAGCATTAGTGGGCAGTGGTAGACGTGAACTCTCTGACAGTGTCACGGTCAACGCGGTGGACTACCTCGCCACTAACACTGTAGGCTGTGACTACGCTTCTGCCGGACACAGACACCTCAGAAATGGCATCTGCTGCCGTGAACAGCGAGCACAAAGCAAACTGGCTTCCCCATTCACTGAAGTACAGCAGGCGGAAATATTGGTCGTTGCATACACACACCGTCAAATGCTCTGTTTTTCCCCGGTCCAGGGGTAGGGACGTGACCCGCTCACATTAACGGATCAGTCGAAGCTCCACTTCAGCCAGCACCCTGTACTAATCACACACACATGCCCGGCTCCTCTTGGCCAAACTGACCTAACCACAGCCCACTAACTGACTAGAACAGTCCACACGAGCCAGTGCATTACCACAGGAGTTGTTCTGTGCTTGTTTCTGTAGCTTGGATTAAACCCAGCAGAAGAAGCTCAGATAACGGTCCCGTTAAATCCACTGTACGTGGTCAAGAGAGCGAGGAAGGCCTCGGTTTTCCGTGCCCGCTCGCTGAATACTGAACCTAGAGTTCAAAATATTTAGCTTGTATAGTGTGAAAATCACATTGTGGGAGACGAAGCTTAAAGCAGTAGGTAGGCAAAAAAGAAAAAAAATCTTGTGCATGTGATATTATAACTATCCATCACCAGCGTGCACCAAAGTATCCTCCACGAGGACAGTAATCCGTTATGTATATGTTATGTGTGAAATGTGGTACAAACAAGGACCTTATTGAGCTGCTGTTTAATGTTGATACTGATTTAAAAACAGCACTTTCAACTTTACTATGAACAACTGAGATTGAAAGTCATAATGATACAACTTGGTAACGGCCTTTGTAAGCGAGCACAACGCAGCTGTCGTGTCCTCTTAGTTTGATTTTAAAGGATAAGACTGGCATTGATCTGTGTTTTTTCTTATTGTCAACAAATCCCAGGAATAGACCAAAACCAGCATGCCAGTCCATACCTGCATACAGTCCCAAGTCCGTTCACACCTAGTAAGGACATAAATCTTTAAAGATGGGTCACAAATATACAGTTTTCAGCTAATGTTCACCTCTTGGGGACTGTTTTCAGCTACGGATGAATCCATCTGTAACGCAGAGAAAGAGTATTTGTGGCAGCAGGTCTGTGTGCGTGCTGAACTGAGTCCTAGCAAACCACAGTGTGTGTGCGTTCATGGCGATGAAGGAACGTGTGGAGCTGTGTGGCTCAGAGGAATCCGATACGTCGGGCTTTGGATGCACACGCGAGTTAGCTGGATCAGTTCATTGTTGGTTTGGGTCTTTTCATGGCGTTTGTCGACCATAAGAAAAATAGAGAATATCACCGGACCAAGAAAACCGCTTTATTTTCACTTATAAAAGTCCTTCTTTTCAAAATAAAGAAAAATAATAAAGCCAACTTCAAACTAATACATAAAAAAATGAACCTACTTTTTTGTCAGGATGAGATTTGCGTCCTCGCTCTGGGGTTTTTGGCAAGAGTTGAATTTGTTCACCGTCTCTCCCGCCTTACTAAACACTACTTCATACACTGTAGATGTGCTGTGAGGGTCGTCCGCATCAGCGTGGTTCACCCCGAACACGTGCTACGGGTGTGGCACTTTTTTCGATGATTATCCATGTGGCCTGTTCTTTGTGTTTGTTTTCTTTTCTCCCAGTCCAAGAATGAAATTTGCACCCGACAGAGTAAACGAGGTAAATGTTTTAAATGTTATCGTGTTTTCCTTTAACCTGTAGCTGTCCAGTTAGCTACACCATCGTGTCCGTCAAACAGGAGAGAATCACGGAGGAGCTGGACGAGGAAGCCAGGATCCACATCTTCAGAGGGCCACGGACCGGTGCCAACTCCTGAACACTAACTCTCCTCGACTCACTGCTCTCTGGCCCCTCACCGCGGCATCCGACTGTAGGGGGACATCACACTGAGTCGTGTCAGCTGGGCTTCTCATACCCCTCGCCACTGCCATTCATATTAGGACATTACAGAGGTTTTGATTGTTTCTTTTCTGTTGATTTCTGAGCTTAGCCGCAACATGCGGCGGAAAAACCAGTAACGTTTATCTACAGGTCCGTGATTGCCAGATAAATTCCTAATAGTTTCCGAGACATTTCCTTAATTTTCCGGGGAAAAAGAGACAGCGTTCAGCCGAGCCGTTTCCAGTGAATTAAGTAAATTGACTACGAGCATAGCCTAGAAAGTCACTCCGTCAGTGCACCGCAGGACAGCCAAACATCAAAAAATATGAAATTTGTCTACAGACAAGCAGTCAATTCAGTATGTATAGAGAATAAAGTTTTCCAATATTCTATGAATAATAAATGTGTATTATTATTGATTTGCTCGGCTTGAAATTGAAAGTTGTTTTCAGGGAACGTTTAGAAAATGATTAATGACAAATAGTAATATTACAGTGTTTCTATAAGTGCTTTACAAGGACAAAATAAAAAATAAATGAAAAAACCTACATTGTACATGTTGTATATAAATTACAGTCCCATGCAAAAAACCCGCATTACTGAAAAACTTTGTATCGAAACATTCGTAAATCTTGCCATTTAATGTCATCTCACGTGTCAGCAAAAATACAGTATGTACCTGAAGTCACCTCAGTTGAGCCATTAAACAGCTCTTATTGAACTATATGACATCTCCCGATTATTTCTCACTTCCGCTCTCAGTCTAATCTGATAGAGATAACGGGAAAGTAACATTCTAACATTTAAAATGTCACTGCTGCTTGGTGGATTATATGTGCTGTGAGATGGATTAGAGCCTGCCCAAGTGACAAGGAAGCCGCGCTCAGTAAGTGTGCGAGTACGAGATTGTCCACATTCCAGTTGTTTATGTTCCAGAAAAGTGAAATAGACTATAGTTGAGGAACTTGCAGGGGCTTGAATCTTCTGTGAGCTGAGAAACTCCAACACTCTGCCTGTCGACCAATGGTGAAACTTGATCACTCGATCAGTCAGTCAGCGACGGACATTCGCGTTTCTAGGGCTGGCCGCCAAAAACACAGATTAATGGCGGTGTCATCCTGTAACCTCAAACTAAGAAGACACAAAGGCTGCTGTGTAGTTACTCACAAAGGCCGATATATAGTTATATTATTATGACTTTCAATTTCAGCTGAAAATGTTACAGCAAAACGGCGCCTTTTTAGAAAGGAGAATATCAACTTTCAGCTCTGTTTATCACATTGTAGACAGACTGGTACCATGATAGTGGACTGGGTCACTATCATGGAGGCATTGAGCGAGATTCGCTGCGCTTGACATTATTCTCATCGTGAGCGGTACTCTGGCGCCCTCTGGTGGCAAAGTGTTATAATGCGGTTATTAAATGTACTGAACCACACTACGTTGCATGCACTGTTTTCAATTTCAAACAAAATACAGTTGTCAGTTATAGATACCTTCATCCCAATATGTGGGTTTTCAAAAATTACACAATGTTCAAGCTCCACTTCTGAAAGAATTTAAAATTTACTTGCTGTGCTTAAAGTATGATGTTATTTTGTTTGTGATGTTGTTTTGATGTTTTATTTTTCATCTGACTTGGGGGCAGTTTGCAGTTAATTCCATTTAAAAGGTGCATAGTACCCAAAAGCATTCCCACCAAAACTAGTGCACACATCTGGAATATCTAAGGGTAAATCATTATTAGACTATGTATTGTAGTTACAAGATATGAATTTAAAAGAGATGTGATGTAGTTTGGAAGCTGTGGCGGTAAGGCTTCATAGATGAATATCACGACGTGATTGGTCCGTGAGGTCCAGTGTGATGATATAAAGGGTTCACCTGCTGCAACTGTGATGGGGCCGCGTGACAGCGCAGAATATCTCTGTGGTCAAGTACAAGCATAAAAGAGGCCTGAACTATAGTTTTACGATTTTGAAATGACAAAGAGCCTTTAGTCCTGTAAAGCGACTGTAATTTATTTTGAGTCAAACGTTGAATATGACCGTGAAACGACAGACTGATGTACCTGCCTACCAGGTATGCGTTTAAAACGAGTCTATGATCAAGAAGTGCCAATTGAGAGACGTCAGAGGGAGTCTGGAGGTGAGCTAGAGGCTGGATTGGAGTAGATGTGTAATTTAAATAGTAACAAACCAAGGACAGACCCCTGTGCCATGATTGTTTTGTTTTTTTGTAGTACACCCATTTTAAAATTATTAAACTCCTGTTTAATGTTGTTTTTTAATCACTAACTAGTGTGTAAGGCACTGGCTGACAAATAGCGGTCTATCTTCAAGAAAAATTTCTTTTAGTTCCATAAATAAAATGTTATTTCATGTACAGTTAGGTGTTGTGTAAGTATTTGGACAGCGACACAATTTTCGTCATGTTGCCTCTGTACACCACAACAGTGGATCTGAAACGAAGCCATCAAGATGTGATTGAAGTGGAGACTTTCAGCTGTAATTCAAGGGGTTTAGCAAAAATATCACATTATACATAGTCCCTCATTTTCAGAGGCTCAAAAGTAATTGGACAATTGACTGACAATCAGTTTCATGGCCAGCTGTGGCCTGTTCCCTCGTTATTTCATGACGTATTAAGCAAATAAAAGGTCTGCAGTTGATTCCAAGTGTTGAATTTGCATTTGGTAGCTGCTCATGGGAACTCTCAATATGCGGTCCCAAGGGGTGTCAGGATGGCGTCAGCGACATCACCAAAGTAGACTTCCATCACCTTAGAAATATTGCTTTCTGTCTCATGAGTCAGACTCAGAAACACTTGTCCATACTTTTGTCACCAACAGAATATATTATTGAAACAGCGTTTTCACCGGTCTTCCTGTAAAACCCACCCAACGTCAGGAGCACAATTAAAATCTGGTGACAGAGCTTTCAGTGTTTATGCACCTAATGCAGGGAACATGCTACCTGCACTACCAACACTATCTTCTTAAAAAATAACCTTTTTCTATTTAATTTAGCTTGGAATTAGTTTCAACTAATAACTAGTTTTGTGCATGCTGTCTTTCTTTATGTCATAACTTTTTTTCTACTGTTGAGGAAAACCCTTGTTTACTGTCAAAGACTTGCAGAAGGATCCGATGAAGACAGGAACAAAAGTATCAGTACAGACTATAAGAAGAACATTAAGCAAACGAGGACTTCATGCCTGGAAACCTCGCTGCACTCCATTCTCGACAGAAAAGCAAATAAAAAGTCAACTTGAATATGCAAGAAAAAATTTGGATTGGCCTGTAGAGTTCTAGGAGTCTGTTTTATGGACTGATGAGACTCAACAGGACCTGTCTGGACCCAAGAAGGGAAAGGCCTATCACAAGAGGAACACCGTCCCAACAGCAAAGCACAGAGGTGGGTCCATCCTGTTGAGTGGGTATTTTGGTGCTGCAGGAACTGGTAAACTTGACTGTGTGACTGGCATCATGGATTTTGTGAAATAGCAGGCCATTTTCTAAGGAGAATGTGCTGCCCTCATTGCGTAAAGAAATTGGCTAAAATTCCAAAAGAGAGTGCGTCAGAAGCTTGTGAGAAACTACCAGGCAAGTTTATCAGAGGTCATAAATGTCAAAGGATGCTTGACAAAATATTGACTCTGGGATTTGAATATTTGTGCTTATGGGCCTTTAGGGAGGAATTTTTATTCATATTTAGTAATATTATAAACAAGACAAAAAAGAGAGTGTGAAGTACAATATTAGACAGAAGTTAATATTTAATTAGAGTCATCACATACAGCTTTAAATATGCTCTTAAAGCTGCATTAATAATTTTTGGCCACTCGAGGGCAGTGCAACAAGCTGTAAACACAACATGAACTTAGAAAACAGTTGCTTATTCACACATCCAGCAGACATACAGTAACAACATGATCTTTCATGCTGAGTCTTGTTTCTGACATCTGGAGAATGAGAGTCCAGTATTGACTCTCCTATTAGTTCTGGTTTTGGTCTCCACCAGCTCCTGCGGGGAATCTCTGGCTCTTTAGCTGCTAAATGTTCGACTGTGTTCACCAGCTGTTCTCTGACTGGCTCTGTCTTCTGTTTGTTGCTGAACAGGTAGTGGACAGTGGCTTTAGAGCTTCTTCACCTAAAACACATCATTTGTTCACTGTAAAAGGGATTTCTAACATCGAAATTTTGAAGCAAAATCATTTCAGTTGGTGTGATCCGAGGATCTGCTCAAGGAGGCAAAATGAATCTGCATTATTAGCTGTGTTGCTCTTAATTACTTTTATGTAACCCCCTCTGTTGAAGTAAAAACTGTTCCACAAAAGAGCCGTGGTTTGCGGACAGGTAGGAGTCGATGGTACAAAGATGTCTTTTGAATGAACCTGTCCTGCTGGTGACTGAGCCAATCTAATGAGCCATCAAGCTTGTTAGCTTTGAGAGAACTATTTTCCCTCTTCAGTAACTTCGTATTGAACCATCGGTGTGCAGTGGTGAACAAAATGCCAGGGGGTAGAGAGCCGTGGAGAGAAGCTCCAGGAGCCAGTGTGACTTATCGGTTAGCTCGCCAGCTACAGCAGTTCATCATTGTCCCCGTGAGATGTCACTGTCACTAAGCCTCTGGCCTCCACCTATTGCCTGTGGATGAGCGAATGTCATTGTGGTCTGACTACTGCAAACTGTAACACTGAGCAGAGATCAGAGATTTGAGAGAGGACAAATGAGTATTATGATGTGTTTATGTTTATAGTAGCATGTACTCAGATACATTTATTGAGCACAGAATAGATAATAAGAATAAGAATAAGAATAGTACACACTGAGAGCCAAGGTTTCTACAACTCCTGAGAAGAGAATGGCGTGTTAGCAGTTGAAAACAGAACTAGTAAAGGTTGAAAAACAACAACTAAAAATATTTGTACTACAACTTCCCACTGCTGCAGTTTTTCCTGCGACAACTAATCAAATCACCCTATTCCTTGAAACCATTTACTGTTTTTCTTTGTCTTCCTTTTCCTCTGCAAGTCTAATATTTAAGAGGAGGAAAAACATGTTTATACTAACCAATAAAAACTAAGTAATGACTCCTTTTTTTAAACTCAGAAAAGAAGCGATGTACACACCCGTCGGGATCGTTATGTCCTTCATACATATAAAGGCACGTGAAAAGGATTGTGTACACTCCTGCCAGTGTGGAGCATTTGGGCAGACTGAAATGTTTCTGAAACTAAACACTTATAAAATGTAGTTTGCAGATGCTAAACACAACTAAGATGTGATTAATGAGTAAAGGGAACCAGCCGCTCCAAATGGGCCCGTAGGTCCAGTGACAGATTCCATGGATGTTGCAAGCCAGGATGTTGTAATAATTGATTAGCAGTACCCAGTTTTAATTGATAAAACTGGGTACTGCTAAGCCACCCTGGTCTTTAGGAAGTGAAGATTTGATTTTTCATACATCGAGAGTTCTTGCCCCATAGCCTTGCAAAACAAATGCTTCCTAATAAGAATAGAAGGCTGGGAAAGATACAAGAACTATGGAAAAGTTGGTGTTGAGATCAGATTCACAGAGTAGAGTCTTTAGTTCGCACTTTGTCGGTACATGGGAAGACAGTCAGAGAAGGCGAACAATATCTACAGGGCCGGGCAAAAGGCAAGGTCATAAAACTAAGCAAGGATGACAGGAAACCGGAAAGACTAGCACTGGGAATAAACGCCTGGAACGCTTGTTACAAAGAACAAAGACAAACTGGCACAGAGACTAAATACTGTAGGAGAGGGGAGACAATGAGACACAGGTGCAACACATGAGGGCTGGGCAGCGGGAGGACAGGAGGGCAGTCAATACTTCTTTATACTTTTTATCTATTCAGTAATATATTTTGAGTAGTTATAGTACCTAAAGAACTATTTCAGATGAGTCGCAAAATGTCTTCATTGAAAAACACAGCTATCAAACTACATTAATATTCTGTTGTTAGAGATAATTGTAAGGTCGTTGGTTTGATCCCCGGCTCCTCCGGGCTGCATGTTGAAGTGTCCTCGGGGACGATACCGAACCCCGCGTTGCCCCTGACCGTGAATGGGTGAATGTGGCAGCAGTGTGAAGCGCTTTGAGTGTTTGAAAAGACTCGAGAAGCGCTCCGTAAGTGCAGTACAGTTCCTGGTCCGTGTGTGATTATTTGACCCTGAGGAAGACAGGTCACTATGCACTGGTCTCGTTTTTAAGCACTGTTTTGTATGAACAGTCTTTATTGAACTGTACTCTAATGAAGCAGTGTGCCTTGAATATTTTATGGGAGTCCGTGCACTTTCTATACATTGAATGTAACAATTTGTCCATAAGTTTTCATCCAAGTGCAGCAGCAACTTTGCTCTCTGCCTCCTTATTGCAACGCGCGCACACACATGCACACAAACATTATGTCAGGGAACAAGACAAGGTGACATATCTGTTTATCAAATACACTGTTCATGGAGGTATTCAAATGAGTGGACATTTAATGAGACTTTCAACTAGAAGATGAATCCTAATAACTTTGGTGACCTCTTGGCTTCTCCTCTAGCACCCCCAGCAAGTCAAAGTGTTTTTTCTTATCCAGTGACATATCTCAACATCTGCTAGACAGATTGGAAGACAATTTGGTACGGACATTCGTGGTTTCTAGATCGCGTATCCTCATGAAGCTCCGGCATAAGTTTGGTAAAGAGGACCTTTCCTCACGTTTTGCCTTTATTCCTCCAAGGGGGACTGACAGTTTAATGTAAATGAGAAAACCTATTATAGTTTTTAAATTCCGTAAACTTATTATTTAAATCATGAAGAAAAACAAATAATTCAGACAATGAAAAGCAGACAAGGAAAAAAAAGAAAAGTGAAATTTGCAACCAAAGCTGCAGTTGAGTAATCGTTTATCCTCTTACTATTATAGAAAGGGTTGATTTCTCTTACTGGGTTGTTTGCTGCTCTAAGTGTTAAGTTTCCTCCTTTGCTCTCATTCCTCAGGTTTGCTCTCGGTTCAGTTTTCTCTGCTGACCCGGTTTTGACGTGGGGGCGGGCTTAGTGCCCATAGGCCACCTTGCAAGTGATTGACAGCAGATTGACGGCCCACTCCGTATGTTTTAGCTGGTCTGTCTGGGTTGTTGGGGCTACTACTTTTTTTACTACTTTTTTGCTACGGCTTGAGATATTTTTGTTCCATTTCCTGGGATTAATTTCCCCTACTGTTTTGTTAAATATCACTTTTTGAACACGTACTCCGGCCTGCCAGCCTGCTGTTGCAACATTCCTTAGGAGGTTTCCAGTGCCCAAATACCATAGTCTGCCCTTTTTATATGAGGTGGCGGCACAACAGCAAGCTCATAGCTAAGAAGCAGGAACTTCAATCAGGAGGAGAATCGGTGAAGGAGTACCTTGCTGCTGCAGAGCTCCTAGCACAGGACAAAGTAAAATGGTTCCAAAGTGTCAGTTGGTCTGGAAGATGTGGCACAAGATAGTGAAAACAGTGGAGGACACTGCAAGACATTTCTAGTTTTCCTCCCTGGTCTGCACTGAAACAGACATAACAAATACCCCCCAACGAGCCCATTTTGTTCCTCAGACTACTGCTGAGCTTGACACGGGGCAAGAACGTCCGTCATTGCAAGCCATGGGCGGCACGACCAAAGGTGAGGATTTGTGTGAGCAAGTTGGTTTTGCGGTGAACAAATTTGAACTACCACGTGAAAATTAAAGTGGCGTTGCCACAGATGGCGCCCCAGCCATGGCTGGCCTGCAAAAGGCATTAAGTGCATCGGTCCAAAAGATGAGTCGTCTCAGTCTCGCTCCAAGTGATCTGTTTGTATGCCGTGGTATCATACATGGAGAGAATCTGTGTGCTCATTCCCTGAAGCTCAGCATTGTAACGGCGACTGTCGTTTCCACTATAAATTTCACCAAAAGCAGAGGGCTAAGCAGCCGCCAGTTCAAGGATCAAGGAGCTCAGTTCCGTTGGCATTTTCCAGCCAGTGCTCTAACATCACAATACTACAAAGCTAGCAGATCTGGATGGAATCGAATGGAAAGCTGTGAAAGCACAGGAAAGCCTGTTTCTGTTTGTAGTTTGCTGTAGAGAAACAGTACAGGGACATCTGTGGCTCCATCGCACCACGCCACCATAGTTTTGGTCATTTGCAGGACTCGGCCGGAGCAGCGGAAGTTGTTATACATATTGTCCCGACATGAGCGGCCTTTCACTTCCTAGGTGGCCTATGGGCACTAAGCCCACCCCCATGTCAACAACGGCGAGAAAAGAGAACTGAACCGAGAACAACGCAGAGGACGGACAGCAAAAGAGGGAAAGACTCGTAAAACGGCGAAAGAAGGGAAATCAGCCATTTTAGACAATTAGTGGATAAATGATTACATGACTGCAGCTTTGGTTGCAAGTGTCAGTTTTCTTGTTTTACACTTATTGAATAATTTTTCCTGCTTAGTTTCAGGTTCACATTTGTGATTCAGATAATACATTTGCAGAATTAATCTTTATTCTATTTATGAGTTGTTGTTGTTTTTTTAAGTTAAGCTGGACTTGATTTGTAGTTCAGACCTATTGCGCAACCCACCACCTCCCTATCACCACCGTCATTTTTTGGTTAAACCAGAATGTCTGTCTTTTTCTACATGTACCAAATACAGAAGATGTAACATGTCACTGTGGAGGATTCTGAGTCATTTAAAGGAAGCTCTGATGGAGTTAACGAGTCCTTTTTTTTTTTTTTTAAATGAGTAACGCCTCACTACATTGTTGTTTTTGGCAGATCTGGTCCTCCGTAGTTTGCCAAATGCGCCCCATAACAAGTGCCATGACATAACGCTTCTACAAAGGACCTGTCACCCAGTTGCCGAGCTCCGCTTTGTGTATTCGCTGGGATTTACCAGATGACTGAGGAGCCAGGAGGAGAGCGGGACAGACGATGGGTGGGTGGCTTGTGAGCTGGTGAATGTCAGAGCTGGCAGTGTCTGCCTATCCAACTTGATTTTGCACATTCTTGTCACTTGGCATCAGAGTGTATCTGAGCTTTGGCGGCCGCAGTCAGTCTGTGACATGAGTATTCACAAACTTGACTGAGAACCATCATTAGCAGGGAACCAAGCTGGCTGGCTTCCCTGCTGCCATTGCCTAAGGTGAGCGCTGCTATGGAAACAGGTCTGGCAAGCTGGATAGAGCCAGGCACTAACGCTCTTGTTGTTACCAACTGGGGGTTTTGTAGGTAATAAAAGTAACAATAACATTTTTGACTGTTAATTATACCTGTGGTGTAAATTGTTGACTAGACAGTAATTGGTTTCAGATCATTTCAGTGCAGCAACAAACTTACTTGATGTCAAAACAGTGAGGAGTTTGTTCCCTTGATTTATTTATTTTTATATCAAGTAAAGTTGTCTTCGAACTGTTCTTGCCTGTCCTTTTTGTAGAGAAATTATATTTTTAAGCTCACACATCAATAGCAGAGTGTAAAGCTTCTCTTTTATAAGTAGGTCTGGTCTTCAGTGTTACTGAAGGAGGAACAGTGTTAGCAGAAAAATGTGGTCAAAGGTTAACATACTTATTATGAACTGTCTGGTTCATCTTTGATTATTGATACATCATTTACAGCAATGCATCCTTTATCTAGGCTGTATCACATTGTTGCTTTTGTGAGTTCCAAGTTCAGTGATAAAGCTTATACAAGCTTTTCCAAAACACTTGGGATAGATTTTAAAAGTGCAAAAAATGTGGTGTTTTGGTCCGCCCCCCCCCCAAAAAGTATTGAAATAAAAACAATCCCTTTAACATTTAAAGGGTTATTTCAGTCAAAGTACAGAAAAAGAAATCAGTTCAAGTGAAAACGGGTTGCATCCATTAAATGACGTGACTGACATTTGAGTGCACTAGTGGGAGAATTACTATTAAACACAGTTAACATTTATGAGCAGAGATGAAATTAGCACTTTTTCATACTCGTTCCCATTTTGTGGTTCTAAAATGTGGTTATACTCTTATACTCGGTGTCTTTTTTTTTTTTTTTTGGTATCAATCAGGTACCAATAAAATAATTGACATTTAAAAAGGAACTAATAAAGAGCAAGACCAGGGGGAGCAAGATAGGAACAATTCTGAATTTCAGAGGAAAGAAATAAAATCTTTTATTTTCCAACTTTTGTATGTTTATCTACGTTGAAGTACAAGTAGGAACCAGTATTTGTTTGTACCTTGTTCATACACCAAAATTATGCTGTAAAGTGTGAGCTATATAATAACGTTTTCCTTAGTTCAACTCTCCGGAAACAGTATAACGACTGGTTTGCTGAGACTAAGTAGTGTCTGCTCCTCTCCCGATAAAGGCTCTTGTTTGCTGACTGATTTTCAGTATTGGTGTTGGTGGAGTTTTAGTGATTTTACATAAACGGGTTCAAGGTATAAGCTAGAACTCCGACCACCTGATACCAAACAAGTACATAAAGTAAATAATCATTAAGAAAACAGGGACCCCGTCACCTGTCATGTACTAATCCACCTCACTGCTCACCAGCTCCATCAGTTGCTTCACATTATAGACAATGCTCAAGAATTCACTTGTAACTGCAGGTATATGGAAATCCTCCTGTGGAAAACATGATGCGGAAGATCTGCATCCTCGTCCTGCTGCTGCTGCTCCTTCCTCCTGTGTGTGGACGGTTGCTAGGCCTGAGATCTGACAACATTTTTACTTTACACGAACACTTGCAAGACGTCCTGGTCACCATCGGAAGTGAAGAAGAGAATCGGCACTTTGTCAGCGGCTTTGGCTGGATCGGTTTGTCCCGAGAGGATTCTAATGGTCCAGAGGAAAAGGGAGAGTCCACTTCACCGGCTGGCACACACTTAGTGGCGGTAAGCAGGGTGAGCATGTCTTGAGTTAAGCATGTCGAGGCTTTTAGAGTAACTTGTTAAATGGTTTTGTCGATCGAACCTGATCATTTTTATCGTGCCACGTTCATGTATGTGCTATCCACTCAGTGATTTTTTTTTTTCATTTTATCATAGTTTTCAAAGAAAATTATATAACGCACAGAAATATGAATCGAATAATGCTAATGGTAGGT
Source organism: Xiphias gladius (assembly GCF_016859285.1). Taxonomy (NCBI): domain Eukaryota; kingdom Metazoa; phylum Chordata; class Actinopteri; order Istiophoriformes; family Xiphiidae; genus Xiphias; species Xiphias gladius. Next base: position 1,180,631 of record NC_053402.1, read on the forward strand.
GAGCACGAGCGAGAGAGAGCAGATCTGTTCAGCCAGAATTTGAAAATGACTGGATTTGCTGAGGAGAGCCAGTCTGTCGTTTTACTTCAGGGCAGAGTGACATGGACGCTGTGTCTTTCCTGTTAACCTCAACAGATTAAAGCAACATCTGTAACCATGGTCACTGTACACACAGAGATGGCAACAGCTGTCGCCTCAAAACGCTTAGAACCTGAAAATTTAAAACGCATGACCACAAAGAGCCGAACATTTTACTGAGGGAATCTAGACTGGAAGGTCTTCAGTCGGTGTTGACCAAAACTCACAAATCACAGGACTAACATTTCCCTAAAAATGATACATTGTCAACTAAGTCTAAATCAAAGTCTTGTTTCAAAAATCAAAATGCTAGAATTAGCTGCTTGGAGCCCATTATTTTTCTCCAAGAGCAGTCCCCATTTCATTTCATTCTGCTTCATAACACAACTACAGTCGAGGAAGTGTGTCGCTCGGTTAACGCCCAATAAAATGCATGTTGAGCAGCAGGTGAAATGGAGAGTTTGGAACCGTAGTGTGACCTGTTCGTTAACCTAGCATATCGTCTTCGTCTGCTCCTCCAGTTGCTCACAGTTTCTGCAGTTAGTTCCTTTACTGTAGTGATGTTATATCAAGCTGTGTTGTTGATAATAGTTTGACTTAATCCACATTGAAGGCACCTGGAATTTAGGAATTACAAGTCAATACACTAAGATATGGCAATTTTACATTCTGACTGTTTATACTATTAAGATTCATGATTAGTTGACGGTACCTAATTGGAAAACTTGTAACCAAGGATATCTTACATAAATGTCTTAGATCACGTTCTGTGGCAGCGTGGTGAAGAACGGCCCCACACTGTTCGGGATAAGGGACTGCAAGCAGAGGAAGAACTCCCCCTCCGTTTCATGACACTTTGTACCTTTCTCCCCTACATTTATATTGTGCTGTGTATTAATCCTCGGGGTCCAGTATCCTTCCATTCAAAAGGAGCTGTGCAGCACCGTCACCAGGACTGGTCCACTCTTCTGTGGGATCCCCCTTCACCGGTTGGGCCATGGTCCCGAACGCCTCCAACCTGGCCCCTTCTTCCTCCCTCCGTCATGTGCCTGGTCAACCAACCCAGAGCCCGCCTGGCCGATCACGTGGTGCGATAAAAGTCGCCTGGAGCCAACACTGCTGCAGCTGGGATTTAACCTGAGCAGGCTGCCTCTTTGTTTCGCCTTAACTTGAGCTTCCTGTCTAGAAACGGCTAGTGTTAACTTTGATTTAAGGAAATGTTGGTGACCCGTTGAGTCACCGTGTTACTCATTTAGCTGCTCTGGGACTGGGCAGGGTTTTTGGATTCTTTTTCTTTGACACATTCAGTGAGGCATTAGACACAGGAACGATCTGTATAGTGCAGTAGGTATAGGGCTGGCTGCCTGTTCTGTGTTTTTGTTTTAACAGGTGAGAGTGGCGTAGTCGGTCAGGTTTTGTTTTGCCAGCCAAATAGCTGTGATCCTGCCTTGGCAGAGGGTGCTCTCTAGTTATATTTGCTTTCCTGGATTTCCCTCCACCCACAGCTGTTGCCTCAGCTCTCTACCTTGGTCACTTCGTACTTGAGGTTAAGTTTGTAAACCTAATAATTGTCCTAAACAATAAATGTCATGAGATGCCTGATTACACGAGTGTTAGTGCCAGTAACACTTTTCAGTGCAGAGCTTTTCATTTTGCTACAGTGATCTTTTAGTTCTGAAAGGCACACGTCCATTTCCTAAATTAACGGTCTTAGCCTAGTCTCAGAAATTCCACCATTGTAGATGATTGAGAAACCGGAGAACCATTGTTTCTAAACGGTGGTAACAATGAGTGGCAACTTTGACAAAGCACTTCCATTCCTTTAGTCCTTCCTGCTCCTTCCTGGAAGCAAAGTTATCGAAGCTCTTGAATCTTGTTTGTATTTTGTTGGAAGGCTTCTTTTGGCCGTTTTGAGCTGCTTTGTGCTTCAAACTTTCAGATGTTTCCACCATTTAAACAGTGTGCAGTGTGTTCAGAAACACACTGAGAAAAGATTATGAAGTTTTGCAACATTGGAAACATTACATGGCAAATACTCTTGGACGGAAGCAGTTACTTGACATTCAGCTTTCAACTTTTAATTGGGATGTGCATGAATCCACTTCTACATATAGTTTAAAGTCAGTAAAATGAGATTATTTCCATGTGAAGCTGCTTTTGTTGTCCATATGTCTGCTTAACAATAAACACCAACAAATGTTGTCCCGAATTGTGACATAATTGTTTGGGCTGTGGCCTTAAAACAGTGAAAACGCTCATCACCTCTCTCCCCAGCTCAGAGCAGGGTGAGTTGGTTTGTCAGGGCAGCCGTGCCGGAACCACACGGTAACCTTCTGACGTGGCCGCCAGGGGGCGACGGGATGCCTCATTCGGATGAGACGCGCTTTTCTTCTGTGGAGGTTTCATCAGCTGCAGATTCAGGACAGCCCTTTTGTGTTTGAGATCAATAAAATTCCATCCACTGATATCACTGGAAAATCACTGCAATGCCTTTGTGTAGGGGCTGCTTTCGAAACCTTTGCCTTGGGATTCTAAAGGGGGTGTAAAAATGTGCCCATTTAAAGCCTGGTTCTTGAAAAATAATGGACCACATTATTAAAAGTTACACTGATTATTTAGTGTAGTAAAAGAATACCAAATACACAACTTTAAACGTCCTAATATGAAATGTCAAATGTTACTGGTAACTCCAAACAGCCTGCAACCATGGACGGAATATGAGACACAGACGAATCCTCGCCGACCCCTCTTCCACAAGACCACGACACCCAGACTGAAAGCGAGCTTGTTTTGTATCAGTGTCGTTTTGCGTCTCTCTGTCGCGGTCTGATTGCCTTTCCAATCCAGTCACTTCACACACAGGCTCTGACACTAATAAGCCAAGCAGCCCTTGACTCTGGTTGGGGGGGTGGGGGCACCAGGGGTTTCCCAGTCAGATTCCAGGAGGGCTTGTGCCAGCGCCGGACACCACTCTAGCCACGCCTCTGCCTGAATTTGTGTTTGGATTCATCAATATCTGGGGAGAGATGAGCATTTCTGCCACATGGGACTTAGAGTAGAGAAGAGGAAGAGCGGAAAGTCTACGTGAGCCTGAAAAAGGAACATGGAAATAACACCAGGCCTGTGTGTGTGTATGTCTGTGTGTGCTGCTGTGTGCCCCCGTGCATGTGCCGTTTTTTTTGGTTTGGATGTAAAATAAAACTAGAAAGACAGAGCTAAGAGTTAAAACTCATCCCCGTGCCTAAAACCATGTTACTGAAAGTAGACTTTTCTGCCCGTGTCATTACTGCAGCATGGAATTACATGAGGCTGGTCTGGCGTTGGATGGGTTTAGACGGCTGAGGTCAACAACACATCCAGCCAGCTGAGCTGATTGGTCAGAGTCTGGCCCACACTGTGCCGAGGGCTCCCATAATGCACGGTGCTTGCTTTCTGTGGTGACCGGGCTGCTAGTTAGACAACGCTGCTGCTTTCTGCTTCACGACTGAAGAAAACAGTACACGTGTATCACCAACGGGGCTCAGCAGTAATCCACTAGAGGGAGCTTTACACTGAGATGAAAAAAGAGATCCAGCTGCAAGACCCAACCTTAAGGACACACCCAGTCTGAGACAGGCCCACTTGGTCTGTCCCTGTCTTTAAAGTCCAAACAACTGCACATGAACAATAGAAAACACAGCCGTGGAACGACACATGGCATTTAATCTGGGATAACGTTTATTCACGAAGCACGGTTCACAAAGTGACACAAACTCAAAATTCTTTATAAAAGAAATTATTTCACACATATGCAAAGCCTGAATAAAAAATGAGGACAGAAGCTACAACATTAAAAAGCAGGGAGAACCAAAACATTTTACAGCCTCCTGTAATAAATGTTCCTCTGGTGAGTTGCTCCACAAATATGGAGGAGAGTAACCACCTGAAGCTCCAACTATGACCATGGAGTAGCAGTTCCAGGTCCAGAGGATCCATGGAATCTGGAGGTTTCACATCCTACAAGCAGGACAGTTCCCTCGGGGACATCCATTAGTCCTCTGTTTGTTTGCTATCATTTTTGCCAAGACTTAAATAGGATTAAATACAGTATGAAGAATGGGGACATGGCAGGTTAATAGTAGACTTGAATAGAAGTGATAACAGAGATCGGAGTTTGGATGATAGACTCATTACTTAGTGATTTTAACCATCATTTAAAAAAAAAAAAAAAGTCTTCTTATAATGGAGCAAGAAAACAAATAAGCCTTGAAAATCCATGTTTTTTTAAACACTGATAATTGAAGTATTTTTTAAAAAGGAATGAGAAAACTATAGACAAAACTCCCCTGGTGTACTTTTTTATGGTCGTTCTCAAAGATTGACCAGATCTGAGGGTGAGGTGTCCTGGTAGCGTAGTCCTTAAGACACGTACCACGTTATTACGTGGTACCTGGTTTGATTCCAGCCAGGGACCTTTGGCAAAGTTATGTTTTAGCATAACTAACTCAACTCTTGTTAGTTATGTTAGTCATGGCCATTCATAGAAAGAAGACAGATTTTCTGAGGATCTCCATATGTGGAAAGGAAGTTATGCCTGGTGATATCTCACCGGTTCTAAAAAAGGGGAAGGTGAGGTAGCGGTGGTGAGGCCCAGAGAACGAAATCTGCGGAAAGGCATTTTGGTGAAATCGTAACCAAAACATTCAGAATTTTCTTGAATATGAAAAAAATACATCTACAGTAGGGCACAGATTTATTACAGCAAAGCCGAAAACATCAAGTTATGCGAGGGTGAGCCCCCAGCAGAGTGTCCCTCTGTCTGATTGTGTGGGTCAGGCTTGTTATCCTGTGGCGGTTAGGCAGCGTTTCACTGCAGAACACTTGCGAGGACATAGGTTTCACTTACCGCTTTTTTCTGTTGCTTTTGCCTCGATGGTGAGATGAAGTTGCCTTTTTTTCGTCCGATTTTTTTTACTTGGCTGCCATGCAACACCTGCAAAATCACGCGGCTCAGGGAGTAAAACTTGAAACCTGACGAGCACGTAGCACAGAGTTGACACAGACCGTCTGGGGGATTAAGAGTGTACTGTTGATGGTCTGCTCCACGGCCTCCTCCAAGTCCAAGTGCCCAGTGGACACACAAGGATCAGTATTGGCCAGATGCCCAGTTAACCATCACTTTCTATTCAGTGCAAAGAAAGAGTGACTCTACCTCTTCACCGAATCTTCTCATTCTTGGGTCTTATTTTTATTGTAATGTGGGCATGACTCAGTCAGGCTGAGGACACAAACTGTTTTCTGTGTTTAAATCCTAAAATTCATAAATGATTTAATATCCTCTACTGGTTCAGCATGTCCTGTGTGTTTGTGTGCGTAACTCGACAGCAGTATGCCTGTCTAGGCATGTCTTTATGTGTCTGAATAGACAGAGGTCAAACCTGTGTAACTTCATGAGCCTGCAGGTGTGTGTGTGTGTGTGTGTGTGTGTGTGTGTGTGTGTGTGTGGTTTTAGATCTTGGATGGTCACAGAGCCAGCCGTCTTCCCAGCAAATTTAAATTAACACAAATGTACCTGGTTACCTTTGAGGGGTTTGTGGTCACTTTGTGTAGCATCAGCTAAAAGACAAATGATGCCGAAGCTTTCAGTTTGAGTCAACACCGTCACTGTTGCTGCTCTTCTGGTAAATAGGGTATTTTCGTGCATGATGCTAACCCACGTGCGTAGAGATGTTGTGTTTTACATGCCTCTGGATCAAAATCCACATTTTCCCGATTCAGACGAAGTGAAACAACAATTTAGTGGCATTTCAACTGATTATCAAGCTAACGTTACCTATCACGCTCAGAATTGCTGACGACATCTACAGTTGTGTTTCATATCTCAAACGGCATCTTAAATTAGTGCCAGTGGTTCAAACTCAACGGTTAACGCAACCAGTCATATGTGGATTCGTATTTACTTCTGCTAACGTTCTGTTGTCAACACCTCTACATCTGTCTTTGATATGAAGTCGGCCTTAGGACTCGTGACAGTGTCGGCACTGGGCAAATTGCGACGGTAGATGAGGGGCGAGCTAAAGGTGGCGTTAAACCTGCACAAACCCGGTAACCATGTGATGTGGTTTTGCGTTTATTTCTTTCTTTGATTCGACAGCGGCGTGCCGCAGCAGCAGGTATGACGGCAGCACACACAGCACCTGGAGGCCCGCAACTCATTGTACTTTGTCAGTAAAGTAAGATAGTATGCACACACACACACACTTGAGCGACCAGAAAATGAGAATCCCTCGTACGATATAACCCAGTCTACATCAGCAGTGAGTGGATCCTGCTAGAATGGAATCATTGCATGCTGGCAAGAGCGGAGTTGATTCGACCCAGTTCTGAGGCTGGGGTTTGTGGTCATGTTGGAATATTTTGTTTTAAAGGTGTTTGTAATATTGTGTTCCCCCATATAGAAGTGGTGGCGAACAAAATATTACAGGCACCCCTGAATATAATGCAGGTTAATGCACCGTCACCAGCCTCAAAAAGGACGAGAGCTGGATCACCATCTCTGCGATGCAATCACAACAGGTGAGCTCCTTGCATTTTTTCGGAAGGGTCTCGAGTGGGATTATGTTCGAGGATCCAGATTTTTCATATTGTCTGTGTACAGTGGTCATTGCTTTCTTCCCACCCCCATGTGTAAACCCTAGTTTAAATAAATTAGCTTAAAGGTAGTTTTACGTAAAAAGATCAAAGATAAAAGTGGCATGGGTCGCATTCCCTGATGTCTTGTCATTTGAGGAGACTCGTTGACCAGTGGCTGCTGAAGGTGAAGTTCTGTTGAGCTCAGCCCACCATCCTGCCTGGCCCTGCCCTGGTTTTTGCAGTCTAGTACATATTCAGCCATGAATACCAGGAGGAGGCGGCCGAAAGTGGTCTCAGACCTTTGGACTTTTGGACCCCACTGTGTGGAGATGTTGACCTCACTAAGAATGCATGGTGGCAGGAAACCTGATCACATGCTGAAAAAAGGAGAGCTGTCATTAGCTGATTCTCATCAGTTACATGGGTGGTATAGTACACCTGTATTAAATGTTGTGTGCATGTGTTTGTGTAAATGTCTGTTTTCTGACACGTTTCAGGTACCTTGTCAGCAGAGAGGAACAAACACATCCAAAGGAAAAGTCACATCTAAAAGAACAGGCGAAACATCTCCACTCTCCACTGCAAACTGAAGAATTTCTCAAATGGTAGGAAGAAGCGTCCACACACAAGATACCAACACATTTCTCTACCTCTCTCTGTTTACTCCTTGTCTCTCTGTCTCTGCCTCTCTTTCTCTGTACAGTATCTATCAAGTAGCTCTGTCTGTCTATCTATCTATCATCTCTCTATCTATCCATCCGTCGTCTCTCTCTCTGCATCTCTTCATTGTGGAGGGTATTTTAATTAGTATGGGAGACGTTATATACACTGGAAATGAAGTAATAGCTTCATTTACGTAAATGCATTATTCAACCTAGATGGCAAAACGTTCTAAAGCAAAGCTGTCAGTAATTAACAGTCCGACCAGCCAGGTCAAATTCACACAAAGGGGTCATTTACTGTACAGCATTTTTCTGGCAATTTACCTCAGGGAGATTTCTGTAAAATTAATAAATACTGAATTTTCCTGTATTCCTTAGCTGTAGCTGTAACTGAATTACAGCAATGGCACTGTAAACATTACACGAACATTGCTGCTGGTGTTTTGCTATAAATTTTACAGTTTTCTTTTTTTTCTTCCAGTGTACAGGACGAGATGGAGAGGGGAGGAGGAGCGGAGAAAGAGAGGAAGGGAAAGAGGGGGAACTATTAGAAGAAGCAGGCTGGAACTCGAGGTATGCTGGAGGCAGGCACAGACAGGCTGACTGGGAGAGGTGGGACATAGAGGAAACCAAGAAGATGGGATGAGGGTTTACAAGGAAAACAGAGGCCGAAGTGTGAACAGAGACTTGTGCTGCATTTCAATAAAAAAACAGAACTCACATCCCATCACAACGGATCTTTGTCCGATTGTACGCTGCAGGTTAGCCTTGGTCCTCCAGGTTTTCTGATCAGACATCACGAGTGGAACCCTGCTCTGCAGCATAGTGACATTGCATTTCATCACACGACACCATGAATTCAAGCCCCGACTTCAGCAAAATGTGGAGGAATAAAAGCAGAAAATAGGTAAAAGATCAAACCCACAATCTTCTGCCGAATCATCACCAGTGACCGACGCTTGACTGCGCCTCAAACGTTCCACAACAGCTGATACTATGCATAAAACTGATACCATACAAACACCACGCATATTATAATCTTAGCAAATTCCTGACAGTGAAAAGGAATACAACAGGCCGAAGGTGTGAATAAAAGAACAGAGAGCTTGACTGGTCCCTGATTACTGGGAGTTGATTTTCTCTGTGTGTACGCTCGGTTTTTTAGGTGGAGAAGGTTTGTGGTACCTGGATTTACTGTATTCCTCTAGTGGAGGTGCGGGGATTTCAATATTACCTGTCCTGGTCAGGGATTTCAATCCAGTCTGGAGCGCGTATGTTGTTCATTTTTCCACTGCCTCCCCAGTAATAATTAGCGTTGAAAGTACCTACTGTTTTTCACCTGGCTCGCTGGTCCTCCTGTAATTTAAGACCTGTCCGGGCCGACGTCCCCGTGTTTTAGAGGGGATTTCTGAGTTGCCTGTCCTTACATATATACAGTATATGTACTTTTATCAGCTCAGTGGGAAATGATGGAAACCTGCTAAAGCCACGACGAAGGTGGTAGTTAGAGTTGTGCTCTGTCTTTAAAAACCAGTCTCAAACTGGTCCCACTGTAACCATTTGGACAGCCAAGCGGTTCGTCTGTTGTGTCACGTTGTGCCCTTTCATGCGTCCGCCTTGCTGTGAATGCGGCACTCTAGCGGCTGGGGACGCACTGTCCCTGTGCTGAAGCACACCTTCGAGGTACTTGTCATTTCCGTGACTTTTGCTCCACTACATTTTAGTGGAAAAGTCTGTACCGTATTGGGCCTTTTACTGCTCTGCATTTATTGTACAGCAATAGTAATTAATTGCTTTACAGATCTGAGAGACAAAACCTATTATGGGCTCATAAATATGATGCATTGTGGTAGCTGAAATGACCCCACAGTATATACTGTTTTAACAATAGTTAACTAGTTATACTTAATTCGATTAAGTTCAAATTCTCTACGTAATGCTTTTACTTTGGATGCTTTAAGTACATTTTACTGGTAATGCTCACATGCTTGAATGCAGGACTTTTACATGTACCAGTTTACCCTATTTTATTTTATTTCGCTTAAGTGAAGGCTCCGAATCCTTCCTCCACCTCTGATTCTGGGATCTTGTAGAAACATGACTCAGTCTTTGCGGTCAGCTGATTGGTCAGCAGGCCTTTTTTTTTTTCATTTCAACATGTTAGCAATCAGAAGGCTACCTCGCTCTGTCCGTTTCCATTTTCAGGCTTCTTTGCCCGTATCTATCGTTCATTTTTATCTTTCTAACAGCGGATGAAGACAAAAGTCTACATTAGTTCCTGAATCGGCACACACACGTAGATGATGACACACACACGTGCATACTGAACTCCTGTGGGAAAACGGTTTTTGCCGCCTCGACACGTGAAAACATACACACAGTCGAATAAAGTGCGCCACAATTGACGCGCATTAAAAGCTTGAGAAGCCATTTGGCCGTCTCTCCTCTTCCCACATTCCAGGGGAGTTCTCTCGCTCGGGGTGAAAAGACACACCCTGTGAGAGAGGAGGAGTGACAGGGTGAGAGAGGAGGTGGTGCGTACGCTCAGCCTTCACTCTAACACTCAGGGTCAGCCACGACTGAAAGTTTCCTGCATCTGAACTGAGGAGGAGGACTGATGATGACGCGTATTCATTTTTGTCTTGTCGGTCGCTTGCCAACTGAAATCAGCTGTTTTTAATCGGCCGCTATAATCCAACATGTAAAGCAAAGAGTCAGTAATGCACCCACTGCTCGCCCGCTGCATCTACTATCTTGGTATTTTATCCCTGATCATGCAGAAGGAGATACTGGGTTTATACTTTGCCTCTGGGGTTCAGTAGCAGCGTGCTAGCAACCATTCCACCAACGGTTGACCAGCACGACCGTCTAAACTGCAGCAGGAGCTTCATTTTGAGGCTGACAAGGAAAACTCTCAGATCTTCATGTCAAAGTTGAAACTGACTTTTACAATTGAGTTGCAGTAAATGATCACCAGCTTTGGAGCTTCCCCTCAGCTCTGTGTAGCGTTTTGTTGTCTCTCGGCTCTTTGTTTGGTTTCATGGCCACAACATTACCGTTCTGGTTGAGTCTCTGATAGACCCATCGCAAAGTTCCTGCCCGCGACCGAACAGCTGACTGACAAAGCTAGTGCCTAGCGGGGAATATAGCAGAGCATTTAGCAGCTCAAGAGCCAGACATTCCCCTCAGGAGTTGCTCGAGGCCAGGACCGAGCCTCGGGGAGAGCGAGACGTACGTGGCCAGAAACTCCTCGTATGTCCAAATAAAGGACGTTGCTCCATACCTGCAGGACGTGTGAAGAAGCAACTGTTTGCTAACACGTTCGGAAAATCTTCACTCGGTGATAATATTTTGTGTTCACAGCTTGTTGCCAGCCCCCAGGTGGCCAAAGGGCCATTAATGCAGCTTCAATAGGGAGGAACTTGAAGCTGCATGTGGTGACGTTTTCATAGTAACTTATTCAATTTTTACCAGTGTTGTAGTTGACTCTTAACACAAAGCATCTAGCTTAACGCCCTTTAGAGGGGCCTGTTCTTACCTTGGTATACTGGTGTAAAAATGTTGTGCCATAAAGGAAGTGATGTTTTTTTGTGTATGAACAGAAACAATAAAACCAGTAACAACAGTAACAGCAAAAACAAAAGTTGTTACCCCTCCACATGTATTTCTTAATCCGATATGATCTGCAAATACCAGACTCTACATCATTTTTTATTGTTTGCCATCCTCAGAGGTTTAACACAGGGTAGTAACCACTCCTGACCTTTTGTCCAGGGTTTCCTATTGTGCCAAGTTATCACATAGAGCTTTGAAGAAGAAATCTTTCATCAAATAACAAGAAGAGGACCCCAAATAGTCCATAATTCACGCAGCCGACATATGTTCCGAGCTCAACTTAATAACCTAGTTTGCTGCGCGGAGATTTTATGTTCGTATCTCGTTAACTAAAAGTTTGATCTTGGGGCTATGGCCGAGAAATTTGATCACAATCAGCAAAATAAAAATCATCTTTTAACAGTCGTAACGAGATCATATCTTACACAAGTTTTGACCACAGACCGAGCATCATGCTAAAAATTGTATCTTAATGTTGCTCACGAATGCAGTTAGGAGTTATTTTAACAATCACAAACCAATCAGTGTCAGTGTGAAAGGACTTTGTGAGAAAGTTGATTTGCAGTGTAGACTTTAAGGAAACACTCGGCTGGGAGGTTTTCAAACCAAAACCAGCTTGTGTTCCTTTCCTGGTATGACTTGATGGTGAATCTGCTTTTTCCATCCTGACGAGACAGAGGGGGGAGGAGGGTGTTTGTGTGGATGTGTGTTCGTACGTGCACGTGTGTGTGTGTGTGTTAGCGTCTGACTGGGGAGCAAAAACGAAGGAAAGAGAAAACTCCAAAAAGTAGAGAGAGATTTCCTCTGCCCAAAGTGTATGTTGGTGACTCATCCAGAGACAGCCAATCAGAGTAGACCACCACTGCCTTTGGCTCCACCCACTTCACCCAAAGGTGCACACACACACACACACACACACACATACATCTGGCCTGCTGATGTTGCTCGTTGATCTACATCAATAGCAGAGAAACCTTTTAGTCAGAGCCCCCCACTCCAGTCGGTGACCCCGTCCCCCTCTGATATCCATCCTGAGAGCCTGTCCGGACCAGCACAAAACACACACTAACACACACACACACACACACACACACACACACACACACACATTTTAAGAAAAACTATCACGCTGAATCTTGTGTTGGTCCAAAGAACACTGGGGGGGGGGGACTTCTGTCCAACTGCAAAGCAAACACAGCTTGAAGCCTTCTCACAGTCATATACAAAACACTTGTTTTAATGTCATGAGTAAAACAAATAGATATTGTGACAGTTAAAACACACAATCAACTAATGCATTGCATGAGGGTTTAAGGCTGATCATTATAGAGCACTAAAGTTGAATTCAAATCGTAAATAAGATAGTGAATCCTGGATGTCATTGAATTATAATTATATAATAAAAATTCACACTTTATGTGCTCTACGTATCCAAGTCTGTCGAATTACATGCACCGTTCATTATCAGACTTTGCAGGTGTTATTCAGCTCATTTTCTTGTTCGGGGCCCAGATAAGGATCTCAGCTTAACTGTGTGGTAATTAGCAGTAGTCTTCCGATTAATTGTGATTTTGTTTGGTAATATGCGCCACTATCCTGTCTTGAAGCCCTGTCTTCTCGGACGACCCTTTGTCACTATCCAGTTACAAAACCTTCAATATTTCAGCCAATATTATTCTTGCTCCTTGCATATTCTGAAATGCATGGTTGTGTAATCAAACTATAACAGATGATCACATACTAACTTAGGGACAGGGGCTGGTAAAGCTAAATAGGAGCCCTAAAGCTAATTCTTAGTTGGTTAATCGGGATGTAAATCTATAAAAACAGGTCACAAAGATATAGTTTTTATTTTTTATCAGGCTTGCTGATTTCCTAAAACAGCTGGGCACCGTGGGTTTTAGCAAACGTTACTCAAACAGGAGCAAATTATGCATGCGTCGGGGACTATTTACAGCCACGGCTTGGTTCACATTTGATGGGCTCGTGCAGTGGTTCTAAACGTGTTTTTAAACCGGGGCACTTCTTCATAGATTTTTCTTGTTTTTACATGGCACCAAGTTTGAGTTGTTAACCGCCAAACTACAGCATGCAACTGCAGAATGAGCCTGCCGCTTTTCAAAATTTTTCTTATTGTTAACAAACCCCACGAAACCGACCAACCGACAAAACCGATAACGTGTTATTCTTTGTCTCAGTACCTTCTGACTTCCTCACCCTGACCGGTCGATGGCCCTCAGCTCCCAGCCCCTTGGTTCCTACTAAAGACGCACATCTCTAAAAACAGGTCCCAGATAGTACATACACTCAGCTGGCAGTTTATCAGGTACACCTCGCCAAAACGAATCCAGTCTAAAACAAGAGTCCTGAAATAAATCTTCATTCATGGAGGTTATAATGCCAGATTTTATTGAGATTGTTTTAGAGGATGTTGACTCAATTGTATGATAATGGTGGAGAATGTAGTTTGTGTTGCTTTTGAACCGTTTGGCATTATACACAGAGGTGTTTCTAGATTTATTGCAGCACGGCTGCATCAGACTGCATTAGTTTAAGCTAAGCGTAACTATAAACTGCCATTTGTGTTTAGATTTGAGAAAAAGGCTCAGTAATTTCCTAAAACATCTGGGAATTGTACTTTTCTTGCAAATGTGAATCGAACAGGAGGAATTTGTGCACCTGTTGGGGACTATTTTCAGCAGTGGATTAATACACATTTGTGTGTGTGTGTGCGTTCACGGTAACAAAGGAAAATGTCACCCTGTGCAACAGTGTGGCTCACTGATGTGTTTCTAACAGTTTTTGCAGATGAACAAAGGCGCTCTATTGCATAGAGGAATGCATTAGTAGGACCAGCTCATTGCAGGTTTTGGTCTTTTCATGGGATACATTGTCAATAATTAAAATCCAGAATATCACCAGTCGGTAAGCTTCCATCAGCTGGCCGAAGTGGTTGATGATTCAGGTACTGATCACCATAGCACTGATGAACTGTTAGAGAGATAAGAGTATGATCCGGTTCGCTTAGCATGTAGTCGTTCATCTGTGTGAAGCATGTGTGTATGTTATCAGCTAGAATACTGTCCACAAGATGGTAACGGACAACATCTCGGGGAGTTTTGCTCTGCTCTGCTTTGCCTTCCATCTGGAAACAAGGACACCTCCTTCCTTTACTTTAACCCTACCCTTCATCTTATAGGACACACCCCTGTTCACTCCACAGTTCTACCCTCAGCTTTCCCTCCCTCCCTCTCTCCCCCAAAACCCCAAATCTGCAGTGTTTGCCACATGTCGTGATTGCTGGTGATATCCAGGTAATCTACTGTGATGTCTCTTCCTGTTTCCACACCAGTAAAACCAGTCCACCATTGAAACCAGTACTAGTACCAGTAGAGCAGCACCTTAGAGGAGCTGTTGGGACCCAGGGTCTGTGTGTGTGAATGGGAGTTCTGGTTGTGCGAGTGCGGTTACCCGCTGTGACCACCAGGGGCCGTCAGAACAGTTGTGTCTGTCAAAACAGAGCTGCTGAGGTCTCGGATGTAATGTGAAAACCGCAGACAGTCCTGATGAAGGGGAGTCTACTATTATGATCGATTCTACGACGACTGTCACAGTCAAGGACAAATAAAGTTGATGTTGAAAGAAAGGTTTCCAGCGACTTGAATAAACTTGTTGAGGAGGCTCCCCCAGGAACCAGATTACAGGCCTGATGCCCTGAGGCCTCCACCGACCTAGGTGCATAGGTGGGGTAATTTCGATTTGAGGTCAGTGCGGCCGAAAGGGAGAAAATTAAAATGAAACTCCATGCTAAATTTTGAAGCGTTATGTCAAGCTGCTGGCAATCCGATGGTTTTATCAACAAGAGCAAGAAAAATACTTTGGGCAAATGAACAGCAATAACGCAATAACGCTTAAAAACAGTTTTATATAACCACTCCCCAGCCACTAGATGTGTTTAAATTGGCATAAAAAAAATATTTGATGTGGTTAAAACAGGAATGCCGGTAAATCAGTCTGTATTTATCTGTTCATCCAGTCGTTTCTGACACTATCTGCTGTCCACAGTGTCTATACTGTTTTACAAGCCTCTGCTTCAGTTCGTTAAATCCCTGCAGCCATCTGAAGGCAGTACGACACATATACTGTTAAATCCGCGGCATGTCCAAAGGTAACGAATCCATCTACCAGCACCTGTACAGCTCACTAATTAACACATTCGACCTCTTTTGCTTCATCTTTCCTTTGGACAGAGTCAGGCTAACTGTTTCTCCCTGTTCCCAGTCTCCTGCTAAGATAAGCTAACTGGCTGCTAGCTCCATATTTACTGTACTAACCATAGTCCTATCACCTAACCCGTCCCTGTTGATCTGTAAATAACAAAAGAAAAATTCAACCGATACATCTGATATAACATTGACATTGATATCTAGCAATACAGGATAGAAGGTGATTACATTTAGCACTTTTGTCATTTAATTCTTTTTTTTCTGTAAAATCTTCACATGTCAACCACAGCACGGTTGAAGAACTGTTCAAGTATGGTCAAGATTAGCAGAATCTAGCCAAGGTTTGATCCGAGTTGAACACCTCACACACCCTTTCGCCACATTGACCTCAACACCACACTGCATACATTACACAGTAATATAAGTATCGTCCAATATGGGAAAATAAGTTAATGGGAAAGGTCAGATTTACCAGGAAGAAAAGAAACACAATACAAAAGCAGGAAACAAACCCTACAATAAACTGTCGTAGTAAGGGAAAGTAAGAGCCTCTCTGAGATTATTGCAGTGTCACAAAAGAGATCCGGGTTCATCAGAAGTTCCTTAAGATTACAACAACGTCCTCTACTTTCAGAGTAAAAGGTGACTGTGTATTTGTGCATCTTAGATATTGTGATCACGCTCCATTTCTGCCGGAAGGAAAACCTCTGGTAGGGAAGAATAAACAGTGAAGATTAGAGGGACAGAAATACAGTAGACAAACAGTGAGAGAAACGGACAGGGCGAGATGAAACCGGGCCACATAACGGCTACAGTGTCGTCAGTACTGAGTAATCCATTGGCTGTGTATGTCTCTGCATCTGTGTGTGTGTGTGTGTGTGTGTTTTTGTTTTTGTGTGTCTTGGTCCTCTGCAGATCTCATCAACCAACTCAGATTCCAGAAGCTCCGATGTCTCAGTAGCACAGAGCCAATAGTATGCGACCTGGCTTGGATGACCCTGCCCACTTCGCTCCGCTCCACCCACCAGAGGCTGCAGGGCTCACGCTTCTTCTGAGGATTTTCTCTCAAAGTGAAACAACCTTAGGCTGCTCTCAACACAAATCCAGCTTCATTAATATAAACTTAATAATGTCAAATTGCACGATTCAGTTCAAAATCCAGCTTGTGTTTCTCAGCACACAATAACATTGTTGCAAATCTACCTAAAACATTAAGCGGTCTGAGTTTAGAGGTTTCTGGAAATGCTGGACTTCCATGCCAGGAACTGAATAGGGATGTGTTCAACTGCGACTTTGTTGAAACTAAGATATTCAAGGTTTCTTCAGCAAGAGATTGACTGTCCCCCAGAGAGGAAGAACAATGCAAAGGCAAAAATACAGCTGATATTTATACCATGCCAGAGAGGTCTTCAATAGCTTTGATGATTACTCATCCCATATTACTGCCAAGAAAAGCATTACATTACTTTACTAATTACTCAACAGCACGCATACTTAGTTTCATTACTTGTTACTGTCAAAGGTACCTGTAAACAACTCCAGATCCTTTACGTGTCACATCATAAAATCACAATAGATGTTTTTACGCTTCAGCTTTTTGACAGATTAAACAAATGAGATAAGATGTGTCAGTTAGTGAGCTTTAGCAGTGCTGGTGAGAGTCAGGCTAGCTTTTCCCCCCTGGGTAGTATTATAGATACAGTGCATTCAGAATGTATTCTGATCCATTCACTTTTTTTTTTTTCACATGTTGTCATGTTGCAGCCTCATCAGTCTACACTCAGTGCACCATAACCACAAAGTGAAAACAGAATTTTAGACGTTTTGGAAAATTTATTAAAAAGGAAAAACTGAAATCTCACATTGACGGTAGTATTCATTTGCTGTGACACGTGACATTTAGCTCAGGTGCCTCCCATTTCTCCTGATCATCGTTGAGATGTTTCTGCACCTTGACTGGAGTCCACATGCGGTAAATTCAACTGATTGGATATGATTTAGAAAGGCACACACTTGTCTATATGAGGTCTCACAGCTGACAATGCACATCAGAGCAAAAACCAGACCATGAGGTCCAAGGAGCTGCCTGCTGAGCGCAGAGACAGGATTGTGTCGAGCAGCAGACGGAAGCTTCGCCTCAGCGAAAGACACGTGGAAGCTGCTCGGAGTTTGCGAAAAAGCACCTAAAGGAGTCTCAGACTGTGAGAAACCAGATTCTCTGGTCTGAGGAAACCGAGAGGGAACCGTTTGGCCTCGGTTCTAAAGCATCATGTCTGGAGCAAACCAGGCACCTCTCATCACCTGCCCAGTACCATCCCAACGGTGAAGCTTTGAGGGGGCAGCATCATGCGGTGGGGGTGTTTTTCAGCAGCAGGGAAAATCCCAGGATCCAGGTGTACGAAGCTTGTCGGATTAGATTGAGGGGAAAAAATGAATTTAAACAATTTTAGCATCAGGCTGCAACATAACAACATGTGAAAACTGAAGGGGCCTGAAAACTTTCTGAGTTCACCGTAGAAAAATAAAATCAGAGTGTAGATAGGAGATTTCTCTCTCTCTCTCTCTCTCTCTCTCTCTCTCTCTCTTTGCAGCTCAGAGGGAATTCCTCAGCATCACTCTGCTGCTCACACTGAGCCTGAATGCTTCAGGAATCACCTGAATTACCTGCAGCCAGAGCAGATCTGCTCTCCCTTTTCCTGCCTGACTGGTCATAGTCCCGTCGTGTGCCTCTTCATTGCGACCTTTGACCCTCACACTGCAGTCAGTACAGCCAAACGGAGTCATCAGTACTGTTATTGTACCTACCTTTGATTCAGCACAGCAACATTTTCAAAACACAATGTCAAGTCTAGTGAATTTTGGCAGTAAAATGAAATTCTACCAGTTGATTATTGCAGCTTTATTTTAATATTTCTCTACTCAGACAACACCGAGGCCTTTTCGTCTTTTGAATGATGCTCCAGTCTTGTTTCCAGACTCTGCTCTTGTTCTTTTTCTATTTTCTTCAACATTCCTGTGCACGTATAGGTTGGGAAATACTCTTTCACATATGCTATGGCCAATGTACTGGACTGCGTGATGAAGCTGGAGGAGTAAAGCCGTATTCAGATCAACATTATCACTGTGTGACAAACCGCTGCTACACCATCCATGTCAGTGAAGCCACTGCACAGACACTGTGGGACCTGACACAGAAGACTCTGCGGGATCGTCCGGCAAAACAGTTGAACCTGGCTCGGAGCGCCCCAGTGCAACATTTTTCAGCATCACACTGCAATGGCTAATGCAAGCAAGTGCACGTGTCTGTTACTTTGTAACATGTAACAGCGTCGTTCGCCACACGATAACAATGACAGCAGATTAGATTAGATTAGCGCTCTGATGACTTTCTTGAGTTGTAAAACCCTGTTTCAAATGACTCCGCAGTGCTTTGGTGCCCGATAAGCCCTCACACTCATGGATCTACAGGCTTGAGCTCTTTAAATGCGGTGTTACAGTCTTCACCTCCGCTAATCTGCGGCTCTAATGAAAGCAGAAGTCTGTAGGGTTGAGTTTTGAACCGCTCTGCTGAAATGGAAAAGATAGACTCCTGACATGGAGAAAAAAAGAACAAGGCAGAATGGAAGCGGCTATAAACTATATTTTGTAACCTAAAGCCCCAGAAAGCCCATTTAAAACACCACCATAAAACTTCAAAAACCTGCAGGTCCAATCTAAGCAGGCCCTCCTCTTCATCCCTGTGCGGAGATACAGCCTCTTTAGCCATAACCCCCCCGCTAATGTGGCTAGAAAACAGCAGTGGGTTTGGGAGATGGGTGGCGGGGGGCGGCGGAGGGGGTGTTAATAGGCTTTCAGAGCGGCTAATATGGAAAGTAGGACTGTTTAAAAATTGCCGACAGGGAGAGAAAGAGGGACATAAAAAGAGGAGAAGAAAGGAGAGGAAGAGGTGACCTGTGGCCCCCCGATGTCATACTGGAAACCGCCGGAGGTGGGCCGTTTTAAAACCACTCCATAAAGGTATTTAGGAGTTTGGGGGTGCCAGCGTGGCGTAGCTGCTGATCTTTCAGCTCAGTGTTGACGTGTGTATGTGTCCAGGTACTACGTAGCTACATTCAAAGATGGCCGTCTTCTGGCCTTGTGGCAAGAGCTGATGTAGGCTTTTGGCATCGGGACAGGTAAAGCTGCAGAGCTTTAAGATGTAATCCACAGCTGTGTCTGGGTCTGTAAGGCCTCCGCAAGCAATCGGACACTCATCTTCCCTTTTTTCTTAATTGTAGCGCTCTTTTCTTTTCTTTTCTTTCTATCTGCTCTGCATTGGTGTTGTAGTCTTCAGTCATTGTATCTCAATGTAAAGGACAACTCTTCAGAAACGTGGGCAAAGCAACACAGCAGTGACATGCTGTACAGCAGTACAGGCAAACAGTTCCGTACTGAACCATCCATCAGACATGGAGCTACATTACCGTTCATTTGGAGGCGCTCTCCTTGCAGGACTGTTTTTTCTGGCTCTTTAGCTGCCACATGCGCCACCGTGTTGACCAGCTAATGGCAAGCTTTTTCTGCCTGTCCTTTAAATGAAAATATCACCCTGCTGCGAATGGAAATGGGGTTGATGAGAGCAGAATCCTAAAAATGAAGCCAAAAGAAATTAGACCAGTGAGCTGAAAGACGCTAAGAGCTCCGCAGAGCTGCGGGTAAATGCAGAGTTGGTGATAGGACCCCTTTAACATTACACACAGTCAGTTGATCTCTTGCTAACAAAAATCACCGATTAGGTTTGGATACATTTTGTTTCTTACAACTCTGGTTTTATTCTTTGGGCTTTGGTCACAGTTTCAGTCAGGTATGCTGACAGCTACAGTACTGGTCAACTGTCAGGAAACTTGAGTTTATATGATAAGATAGGAAACAAATGTAAACAAGGAGGAGAGAATGTTGACAGGAGGATGGAAAGGAAGAAAGGAAAGTTAACTGAAGTAGTTAGAAACACCTTTAGGTGAGTTTATTTAATGCTGAGATCTCACTCTCACTCTCTCAATTTTTTTTTTTCAAATTCAAAGGTGCTTTGTTGGCATGAAACTTTCAAAAAACAAAGTTGCCAAAGCATCAAATTATAATTTAGCCACGTGCTAACTCTCTCTGACTTTACACAAACACTGCAAAACACACCATTAAGTGGTTCTGGTTTCTAAGGACGCAGTAAACCCACCAGGTATCCCACCATGCTCTCAGCTTCTGCTCCTTGATCTTCTGTCGTGTAAAAACCTGCTGCCGCCAGCACCACCAGGCACAGTGAGGGTGTGCTCCCACACAAGCACGCTGCAGCGGCAAAATCACTTCCAGTGCGTTTTAATGGATGTTTAGTGCTAACGCTAACAGAATGGCAGCAGCAGCAGTAATATAAGGCAGAATTTTCCCCTCTTACGCTGTTATTAATTATCTATCTGTTATTTTCAGAGCATTTCTGCATTTCCCAGAATGCCTTTCATCAAAAAACTGTATAGAGAGCCAAAGTCCTGTCATCAGTGTTTCTGAAAGACTTAAAATACTGCCACTATCTACTACTGCACTGAAATTCAAACCCTTGAAAGTTGTAATCCTTAAGAGTATGGCCATTGAATGTATTCACTTACTTTAATTACCTCTTTATAGTATTATTTTTCATTTTTTAGTGGTGGCGTGTGCCATTCCCACTCTTCGCTGAAATTACCTAAGCACAAGGGGTTCTTAGGATTGCTCTCGTCGACAGTGGCCACAATTGACCACGCGTGTCGTCTGATCACCCAGGACTGAAGTCTTAAGTCTTGTCATTTTTAAAAGGTTAAATAATATTAAATATGTGTTTAAAAACTACAAAAAACTACACCCCCCCTTGATTTTTTTTTTCAGTTGCAGCAGTGCATGTATCTTATACATCATCTTGACCGTATCTCCTTTATCCATTGATATCCGCCTTGGCTCTGTTCTAATGTCATCTTTTTGGCTGTAATTATAGATATTCTGTGGCTGTCTACAAAGCCATCCCCGAGATGTTAAACCCCAGAGGGCCCCAGTAGGGCCTTAAGGTGGGTCTGGCTTTATCACCAGATCTTGGGGCCCTGCATCGAGGGGGTTGATAGGAGCGCATTGTTGCCCCATGGTCCCCTCGCCCAGTGGTTCCCACAGTTTTGAAAAAATTTGAAATTAGTCATTTTACCCTTTTGTCATTTGTCCACTGTCTAGGATGGAGGGAAAAGCACTACCTACTACTGAGCAACGCCATGTCCCGATGGGGACGGCTGCAGACCCACAACACCGCGTCGCAGAGGCAGCGTCATAGACCCACGCCTTGTGGAATCCAGGGGGTAAAAGTTCTGGTTTCACTTTGACTGGCTATGTGTAGAAGAAGAGAACAATATGAGTCAATGAGTTTTTCCAATTGACCAGTCACATTTCTGCAGAGAAGCTGTTGCTATATTATATTTAGGTCTACTGAGGCTGCTACAGTGAATGCTGGTGTAGTCTTGATTGTTGGGAAATACTGTAAACCTTCGATGATAGATGACATTTACAATGCTCTGCTCCCAGACTCAACTGGAGTTGCTGAAAATATCTGGATACGGTGTCATGTAATGTACGACTGGCCACTTACCCACAGGCTAAAGAAATATACAAAAAACTACAAAATGCAGCCAGGAAAGAAAAAAACATAGTCAACAGCTGTTGTGAACTGAGTTACAGTGTTTTAGCAGAGTTTTCCTTTAATAGAAGAGCACCAGTGGTACTAATGTTAATCGTAGCGCGGTGAATGACTTCTTAAACACACGCTGTCTCTTCTCTCCTCACTGTGCCTGTAAATGAAAAGGTGGGAGGCTGTTAAAAGCCTCATCACACCTGCTGCCAGACACAAAGTATGTTAAGAGCAGAGCAGAGGTGGTGTGGTAAGGGGGGAAGCTAAGTATTGATGGACACTTGGAGTTTTATTTCTCAGAGGAGGGTTTACAGGGCAGCCACGTCATTTCAGAATGGGAAAGAAATCTTCTCAGTCTATTCAGTCCGAGTTTTTTCAGCCTCCAAATAAGGCCACATGTCTGCTATTTCTACTTTTCTTAGATTTTAGAGGAAAAACCAGATATTGTCAACATACTGTACGTTTGACAAACAGTAAAGAGACGAATAGGGACTGTGAAAGAAAGAAAGAAAGAAAGCAGACCAGTGGTCAGTCCGCAGTCATTGTAATCTACACACACACAGGCAAATACACAGCTATTCACATTTTCTCGGCCCAGGAACCATTAGTTCCCACACACACACACACACACACACACACACACACACACACACACACACACACACACACACACACACACACACACACAAAGACAGTCTCTAATTTGATGTGTATTTATAGCAGTCTGAGTGGCCTGGACGCCATGGTGGATGGAGGAAAATGTAGAGGTGTGATTACACGCTACTATTCCCAGCCCTCCCCCTCCCTTCCTGTAACTAACACACCAGGTCTTTACTGTTGGAGCTTTTATTCTGAAAGGTCAAATTTGTGAGAACCTGCAAAGTAGGCAGATGAGCAATATTAGTATTCAAAGTAGTAGTTCAGTATTACTGGTGATGTGAGTTAGTACTACTACTAGTAGTAGTTATGGCACTGCGTGTAATGGAAGGATCATCAACTCTGGACTTCCGTTCAGCTCTTCTAAGCTTTAGGGAAATAGGGACTTTCAGCTCATTTTGGTTTTATGGCGTGTAACTTTACTGCTTTCGTTCGGTCTCACTGCTCATATGACTGTTTCCAGCCACAACAGGCAGCTGTTTGCAAAGTTCTAAAACTTCTAAAACCCCCCCCCCCACTGTGTAATACCTGCCCCGCATCAAACTGCGGACAAAGTTAGTGACTCGCAGCCAACAGAACAGGATATTTTCCCGAGGAGTTGGTGGAGACCAAAAACCGAGCTGAAAGGAGGCGACTTATATGCATCAGGTGGCCAGAAACACACATTCAAATGAAAGCTAGTGTTGTAACAGTTGGATGTGTAAATAGGAAGCCGTTTGTCAGCAAGTTTGCCATATCAATTTATAACGTGGAAATATCTTAATTTGCTATTCACAGCTAGTTTCTGCTGACCCCGAAGTGGCCAAAAATCTGTTATTGCAGGTTTGAAAAATGAAAATTAACTAATATTTTAAAAAGTTGTGATGTGGCCTTCGCTGTGCAGCGGTAGCTGAGCATAAAGGTGAAGCTCTCGATTTGCTAGCTGATCCAGAGTATGTTCCAACCCTCGCCTATGGTCACGAGCATTGGGTAGTGGCCTTAATGAAAGACACCGCATATATAAGTGTTTGCATGCATCTGGACCCACCCTTACCCCCATATATACATACACCAAATATGTATACAATATATATATGTCTGTCTGTCTGTCTGCATGTCTGATTGCATGTATGTATGTACATACGTATATATAAAGGTCAACAATCAACACAAAGAACTGCTGGGTCTCTGTGGCAAAAGGGGCAACTTGAGGTGGTTCAGCCTGATTAAGATGCCTCCCTTATGCTTTTCTGTGGAGATATTTCAGGCAAATCCAAATGGGAGGAGACCTGGGGGCCAACTCAGAAGATCCTGGAGGGATTACATATCCCATTTGGCCTGGTAACATCTTGGGGTCCCCCAAGAGGAGCTGGAGGAAAACTGAGGGAGATAGAGATATTTGGGCCACTTTGCTTGCTACCACTGCAACCGGGACCAGAATAAGCAACAGAAAATGGGTGGATGGAAAGTTGTAATGATACAATCAGTCCACTGTAGCAAGTCTAATAAAGTCCAATATCACATTGTACCAAGTTCAGGAGAGTTCATGTGGATGGGAGGTGGAAGGCTGAGTCTGGTGGAGGAGTGGATCAGACAGCCTTAGAGGATAATGGGGGTGTTTATTATTCTGTATGAGAAGAAAAATCCTTTGTTCTAATAATTTTCCACTGCAAATTGCATTTTTTCCATGAGCTGCCTCAGTCCAAGTGGAGAGAAATTAAAAATGAGAGATGAGAGATCAGAAGAGTCAAATTAAAAATAGTGAAAGTTGAAGGAGACCAGAAAGACCTAGATGATTATATTAATCTTGCAGTGTGTGTGTGTGTGTGTGTGTGTGTGTGTGTGTGTGTGTGTGCGGGTGAGTGAGTGTGCATTATGCATTTAAACACCTGGCATTTTCTAAAGCCAAGAGGGGAGGAGGGGAAAAGGCGTGGTTTTCATTGGCGACAGTAAACCTGCCTGCAAAAATTCACAGTTTAGATGAGTTATTTCCACGTGTTCAAATCACCACAAGAAAGGGCAGGTAGACGCACACGCACACATACACACACACACACACACACACACACACACACACACACACACACACACACACACACACACACACACAGTCAGCTTCAGGTATGGTCTTGAGCTGAATGAAGGCCATCGATTCCTGGATTCCTTCGATCATTTTCCTCTTACTAAATGTGTGTGTGTGTGTGTGTGTGTTGATGTGTGCACGTGTACATTGGCACAATAATGTCAGAGAGAAATTCTGAAAAAGAAAAGGTTACTTCTTCTTTTCTGCGTCCATCGTCTTCTCTTTCCAAAAGACTGTAGAATCGATCTTTCTCTAAGTTTCCCTCTGTTTTCTCTGTACTCTGCCATTTACCCGATAAATTCACAAAGCTTCTTCAAACCTTTGTACCATTAACTCATGTCTCAGAACTGTCTGTAAACCATGCCTCTTTTGCAGTATATACTCAGAGGAGGACAAAGAGAAGATGATGGTGACCTACAGCTACTGAGCAAGAATTTAGGCCAGCACTGCTAAAATGGCTTACTGTTGCAAAACAGCCTGAATTCTCAGGTCATAGATGAAAGATTTGCATCGACTTACTTCGCCCCGCCAGCGAATCCGCCAATTGTGGCGACTCTATGGGAATGTACTGATTTTGTCATTTTAAATGAAGCTGTGACCTTTGACTATATGATGGTTTTTATGTTTTTTTATTCATCTGTTTTTTCCCCGCACATAAATTCTCAAACACATATGCGAATACATACGCACGCATAAGCACGCAGGTATATGCACATCCGCCCACACTCGCACGTCAGCTCCAGTGTCCTGGTGGAAAAATAGCAGCAGGTTTTTCAATCAGGAGGCTCACACACATTTCACAGTCACACGAGCGTATGGAGCAACAAACAACAACAACGGAGCTCCATGGCACAGAGAATTGAGATGCCAGCAGTGACTTCACTCCTGGGCGACTTCTCAGAGTGAGGACAGGACGGACAGTGAGCCCTTCGCTGAAGCTCAGGCCTCTCTCTGAAATTTCCCATGAATGCCGCCTTCCTATTTCCCTGTGCATACGTGTGGTTTTCTGAAGTCCACCCTGGAAAAGAGAAGAAAAAAATCCCCACAAAACCACTATCCTCGCTGTTCAGAAGTTATTATTGTCTTCCATTTCTCTCTTTCTCTCTCTGTCTATTTCTCTCTTTCTTTTCTTTTCTTGTCTGCTGCAGCCGTCCTTTAATTGCAAAAACCCGACGACACATGATCACAGGGCACGACTGTTTAGCACATTTGTGTGCGTGTGTTTGTGTTCAGGTTGACCTAGGGACCTCTTTACATCTCTAACGTCTCAGACCCAATCCCCAGTCGGATAAACAAAAATATCTTCAACTTTCTTCACCTTTAAGTCTTTTCTATGATTCCTCTCCTCATCCTCCTCACACACACGCACACACACGCACACACACACTCCACTTCCAGTGGGTGAACCTCTAATCATAAGAAAATAACAGGGGTGTCAGGGCGATCATAAAGCCTCACATATTTCTCCCCTCTGCTTCCATAATGTCACATATTACAGACCAAATGGCATCATGGGAAACACCTGCTTCAGAGCACACAGGTGGTATGATGAGAGAAAGAGAGAGAGACAACGAGAGGGAGAGATTTAGACAGGGGGGGGGTGTTAAGTGGATGTGGAGAAACGTGTAATTTGAAGTGTTTTAACAGGACAGGTGAGGCCTGCTTGAGGAATGTGCTTAAAAGAGTGTCATTATTTTTTGCTCCAGGAACAGTTTCCAGCAGATTGTATCGATGGTCAGTTTAGCTGTAAAACCTAGAGAGAACACTGACAGAAAAATGTTCCATGTGAACCTGCAGTGACTCAGTCAAACATTGTAGAATTGGAGAACGGTCCTGTCTCTGTCATCATCATAATCAGACCGTCATATCAGTGTTAGCTTGGAGAAACAGACCAGACCTGGATCCCCTGACTGACGTGACAGAAGAGACTGCATCAATTTCCAGCCTACAGCAGCTCACGCTGTCACTGTATCCTGCATTATAACATGAAGCATTATAGTCAATGTGAGATGTGTTATGAGTCAAGGTGTTTAGTCGGAGCAAGGGGTTAACAGGTGTCCCACAGCGGGTACCTACAGCGTAGCTTTTGATTCATACTTGCGCGTTGGACTACACCAGTTGACGTTAGTTGTATATGATCAGGCCGTATCGTGCTTTTATTTCCTCACAGTAAGTGGGTTTACGTTCTTTCATTCGCTTTATGATACAGGGTGATGATACGATACACCTGTAGATTTATAGCAGGTACGTGAATAGGAGACTCCACGCAGAGCAGCGACCCCGGTGAGCCGAAGGTCTGCAGTGTACAGGAGGAGACTACTGAGAGTCTTTAACTTCCCTGATGGTGTCTTTACTCTCAGCAAACTTCACCGGCACCAGAAACAGCTCTTCCCCAGAGTTTCCCCTGAACCTTGCTGTTCCCCTTATCCTCGTTGACATAGCCCCATTAGGTCGTTACATTTTTGAGGAGGCGTGCGTCAGCTGAAGCGTAGACGACGGTGAAACCTCGCAACCTGCACACGACGCCACCGTAGGTACAGCGTGGCCTCTTAACTCCAAATTGTAAATCCAGTTTAAGAGCGTGTGTGAGTGAGCACTGGACTTCACAATCAACGCTTGTGTTCTGCTATTTAACTGAGCGCTCTGGCCGTGGACATCACTGGCATCACGTAAGTGGTTTGATTACAAGGGACAATTCGGCATCTGATACCCTACATTTTTTATCACATTGGTATTTGGGCTGGTGCGAAATGAATCAGCAGCCACTAAGCTGCCGCCTGGGCCCACTTCAATCATTTTATGTCACCATTGTAAAATGTTTGCCCTAAATATATTATTTTGACATGTTTGGGGAAGACTATTGTGTTTTGTTTTGTTTTTTGTCAAAATCAAAGGGGAGGGTCCATAGAACGAGTGCCGGGGAGGGCTTTGCTTTTTCATAAGCCCCCTCCCCGCCTCAACCCCATCCCAATCATTAGCAAACAAAATCTGTGTTGTGACAGTAAACCGTACTGAAGCGTACACTCTGCCGAGTTATGCCTCTGTTCTGCAACTGTACCTTACATTGTGTAGTGATAACAGGTTTAAAGTAACACTGTAAAGGCTCCATTATGCCAAATTATTTTAGTGGTATTTATATTCTGATAATATTGCAGTTTGCAATGTTATCATAATTTAATTAACGGAATTCTCCTTTGTTAACAATGTCATCTCATCTCCGTCTGGTTGGCCTTTGTTTGCTTTGCAGTGATTGATCAGAGCGGCACATCGCAGTGTTGGGAAAAAGGAAAAGTTTCTCATTTTTATAGGTTGGGAAAAGTAGAGAAAAATGGCTCAATCGGTCATAATCGGGGGGGGGGTGCAGACAGTGCTGCAGGTCAGCCACCAGGGCTAAGGGTCTGATAATCACCCACTGGACGTGATACGTCATTCCTCATTTCCTTCCAGAACAACCGTGTGAGCGTCTTCTCATCTTCCTTTTCTGTGGTTAAGGTTTAGTTAGTCTAAGCAACTAAAACTCATTGGTTAAGGTTAGGAAGACATTGCGTTGGTAGGAGACAGGTCCTTTATTTAACCCTTATAAAGACAGTTTTATGCTCAACCATCCGAGTACTACAATGTTGTGTTCAAATACATTTAAAATACTCTGCTTTGAATTATAATTTGTGTCTGATATGGCTGGCCCGCAAAAAAGTTCAGTTACCTCATTAAAATGTCTTCTTCATCTCCTTCCTCATTGAAAAATCTATAATCTATGAATATGCAAATGTTTTTCATCTGAAAAGTTTCATCGCTGGACACAAGATGTTTGCTGGATGTTTCCAGTCTCAGCGTATGTGCTCAGGAGGTCTCAGAATTCCACATCGCACTTGTGTAAGTTGAATGATGGACCATTAATTGCTTCCAATCAAAAATCAGGCTTCCACGTACAAATTTTAAACTGAGACTTAATGTGAGCACAGAGAAACTTGCCCCCTTCAACAGATGAATGTGAAAACAGCCTTCTAGTGTCAAAGTCACTGACTTGCTTCGTAGTTAATGTTGGTGGGACAGTTATAGCCAATATGGTAGAGTGTTTTCATGTTACACACAGAGAGGGAGACTGCGGGACAGAACTATGATCGCAGAAGTTAAGGCAAAGTAAACAAGGGAAGAAAGAAGGGAGAGCGGGAGGAAGTAGCTGAAGTCATGTGGGCGAGAGATTACGGAGTGTAGAAAGTGGGGGTGGGAGGGGCACTGCACAAACTGAATAAGCAGGCCGTGGTAACAGGAGACAAAAGGAAGAAGAATGCCATGTCAGAAAGTAACAGTGAAGGAAAGAAAGAGACAGAAGAAAAGGTAGATGAGAGAGAGGAGGGACAGAAATGATTAAAGCCACACGTCAGCAAACTACACGCACACGCAACCACAGGATAATGACCACTCAATCACAGCAGTGTGGTAACGCTCATGAAAATCAGAGGACAAACACGTTCTTGAAGTATCTCTGAGCAAAATGTCACCAAAAGTGTCTGCAGTTTGGTTCTCCTCCCACCTCGGACAACGAAATAAATGCACCGCAGCTGATTTCAGAAAGTCTCCAAATCCAGCTGGGAGGAAGGTTTGGGGTCTGACACACACACGCACTCACACACACACACACACACACTAGCGGTGGACTGTAACTCATGTTAGGGAGTGGTGAGAGTGTGAGAGAAACCAGAGCAAAGAGGACTTGTTTGGAGAGAGGTTAACTCTTGATATTCCATCCACACTGACCACATACAGTGAAATTACAGGGCTACTGTTAAAAATAGTGTGTGTGTGTGCGTGTGTGTGCATGTGGCATAAATCTTAAGACCAGTCAGATCTTACATATTTGGTGAGTCTAGTTTTAGTAAAAAAAACCCGAAAAGCACAAGCAAAAGGCCTAAGGGAAGAGCTTTTAGTCTCGTTTTCATCCGTGAAGGTTTACTCTCATTTTTTTCATCCATTCAAAATTTTTATGGCTCCCGAGCATCCTGATGCTACAGCTGTTGCCATCTATGTTGTGTCCAGTTACTATGGTTACAGTTGTCATTCTTGATGAGTCTCCTCATTAAAGGCGACTGTAAGGAGAAAAAAGGAAAATGACCAGCTGAAAGTAACGTTAACTTCACATGCACACCTGATAGGCTTGACAGCGGTACACCAACGTTTGCTCACTCATTTTTTGGGGGGACTGCAGAGGAATTTAGTCCACAAATCTCTTACTCTTTTCTTGCAGGAACCGGTGACGTTAACTAGCGCCACCGGCTGAGACTGAAGAACTGGTAGCGTTGCGGAGGCGTCATGTCACTGATTGTCTTGATGCAGGCAGGTTGTTGATTAAGACTACCGTAGTTCCTTTGTCCATTTGTCCGTCTTTCCCATAATCATTTAGTTATACTTGACACACTTAGTTGATAAAAACTGCAACATACTTTGCAGTAGTTTATGTCATCAAACATGTCTTTCTTGTCTTAATACTAGTCTCGTTTTTGTTGTTGAAAAAATGTCATCCTAGTTTTCACTGACAGAATTACCACAGCTGAAGATGGTAGGTTACCATTCTCATTCATGTGGACAAATTACCATTGAAATTACTGTAAAGTGGGTCAGTACTTTCAGCAATGACTGAACTCATAGATATCCACACACGCTCACACACACGCACACACACGTGCACTCACACATTCACACACTGAGACACGCACACACACAGTGGTAAATGGTTACAATATGTAAAACTTTTAAAAAACCTGTATGAAATTTTTTTTTGTTCCACATTTTCTTCCAGTTTCAGATATTTTCCTCATCCTGGTCTACAGAACGGAAACACAAGAGAGGAGAGGTGGATAGAAGAAAGGCAGAACGATGGAGGAAAAAAGGGGAAAGTTGGGTTCAAAATGCAGCAGAAGGAGAGCAAGAGGGAGAAAGACCAAAAAGAAACTGAGAAATGCACAGCAAGGGATCGCTCAGAGGGCGGAGAAAGAAAATGGGTAGATTGAAGTCACAGACAAAAGAAAAAAAATAAAATGACAGAGAAGGAAGGAGGGAAAAAGATAAGATGGAAAAAAACTGAGGAAAAAGAGACAGTGTGACGTGTGGATACGGAGGAGGAAAAGAAGAGGGAGGAGAGGAGTCACAAAGTGAGTATTTGGATCTGAAGAAAGTGGGACATTTCAGGAGGAGAGAAAAGGCAGAAGATGGAAGGTAGAGGAACCACTGAGAGAGGAGAAAAAGGGAGGGAAGGAAGTGGAGAGAAGTCAGCAAAAAGCAAAAGACACATCTTGAAACTCAATTGAAACTCTTTAAAATCATCATTAATCTCACTTAACACCATGAAAATATGATTAAGCTCCATTTCAAACTGAAGAGAGTTTCAATCATTATGATAATCGATATCTGGCTGTGATGTCATAATCGTGAGACTCTGCCGACACGTGATGTGGAGAATAGAACCGAAAAGAGAAGCAGTCAACGGACAGTTGTCTCAGTCGGATTATCGATTAGAGAACAAATGGCCAATTTCTCATCCGACCAAACTGCTGCATACTGTGTTTTCTGCAGTTAAGTCACACACACACACGCACACACACAGACTCTGCAGGCAGTGGTCAAAGGCTCTGTAAAACATTGACCTCAATGGAAAAGAATGCAAACCCTCTCTCTCCCTCTCAGTCTCTCTCTCTTTTTCTCCGTCTCCTTCCCCTTATGTGTCAGACACACACATATTGGTTAGATTAAACTGCCACGGAGAGAGAGAGAGAGCGAGAGAGAGAGAGTATTCTTTTTCTCTCACATTCAACCCAGACTCTCTCTCTGTTCCTCTCTCAGTTCAGCAAACAAATGAAAGATAAAATTACAATAGGACACATCTAAAAAAAAAAAACTACCGACACCAGCAGCCAGACTATCAAAGACCTGAACCGGGGTGGCTATCTGAAACAATGCAAGCCGTTAGAGCCACACGAGCGTGAAGCGCAGTGCTTCGTGGCTTCTACCCACCTGAAAGAATGAGTGTAAAACACAAAGGATGAGCTGGCTGGATATTAGGCAGCGCTTTAGCTCACGCGCATCCTGGTGCCTTCACCTCTCAGACTCAAACAGAAACGTATACGTTACCAGATTGAAATCTTAACAGACTGATCATCCCTGTGCTTGGTGCCACCTGGATTCATGTTGTAAATGTTGTAGATCTCCACTTACCAACTAAACCAACAGATGATGCAAGAAGCTGTTTCAGTATCGAGGGACGTTTTTCACATGGAACTATTTGACTGCTTAACGTTTGCAGTAGGCGGTCGGCGTAATGAGGAATGCAAAACCTACAGTGCTGTACGTTGTCAGACACAGAGCTGCAGACCAATACACGGATCTGCTTGCTCGCCGTGCCTAAGTCACAGTTTCCTCTTCTTCTGCGCTGATAATCGCATCTCGGTAAGAGGAGAAAGGAAGCAACAAGCAGCACTTTTTTAAAGGCACGTTCACATTTTCTCTCAAACTATGTCACAACTACAAAATCTTTTGGATTTTGAGCAGGCTGCAATGTGATAGACGGAACCGAACAAAGATGGCTGATTAAGGCTCATTTCTCAGTATTTCTAATGTACTATCACCAGTTAGCAACGTCTCTAAACTGCTCTCCTTCTCAGCTTCAGCGAGTCAAATCTCAAATTGACTTCTCTGAGGAAGGAAACAGAGGAAATGGGAAATGATAAAACGTGACACTCTTGACCAAACACAGCCGAGGGGGGGGGGCGCCCTTCGTTACAGGGACCGTGAATGATGTTTTGGTGACCATCTGACCACTCGCCCTGCAGCACGATGACCAGGTAGAAGCTGGTGTAACTGGTCAGACGCCGGAACTTTTAGCGGCTGTGCATCCAGGACAGGCCGGCGACCACCGTGGCTGAGCTTCGCAGACGACTGCTTGACTCCAGGCAGTCGGCAGTTTATTAGGTACACCCAGCTAAAAATGATGCGGCAGTCCCACAATGACCCCCCTTCTGTGACAGTTCAGTTTGCGCTCAAACTGTTTTAGAGGAGATTCAGGTTCGTGGCCAGCGTGTGTCATGGTGGCGGTTTGAGAAATAACTGTTGCGCTAAGTGAACACTGAGGGGTTGGAGGAGGATCTGTTGATTGACATGCGTCTCAGCCTATCACAGCCAGTGACAGTGGTTTGCCCATATTAGGGTTTCCTGGCTCCAGTAATTGCCGCAGACGACTGCAGATTTCATGGTTTTGTGAAGGGACCCACAGGTTCCAGGACCGTGACTCTTGTGAACACTCTTTGGTGTAAAAGTCATGATCATTTAACGGTGAAATAAGTGTTTATTTTTAATCCGTGGAAATAACCAGAAAAAAAAGGACGAATTACCGACTGATCTCGTGTGTCTACTGTTTGTTACTGTTTGTTCGTTTTTACAGCACATTGAACTGTTTCTCACTCTCACTCACACACAAACTCAGACACACTCTACTACTACAAGATGGCTTTACACAGGAGACATTTTTTCTTGTTCTTTCTTTCTTTCTTTTCTTCCTCCCCAAATTCTTTGTGCTATAATTTATGAAAAAAATCCTGGTATGATTTGTAAATGGACAGAGTGTAATAACACTGAAGAAAATGAAACTGCCTCCTCCTGCTCCGTCTCTCTTTCTCTCCCTCTCTGTGTGGTTGCGTCTCAGCCAGCCTCAGGTTTTGTCTTCAGGTTTTGCAACGTCACCCTGCCACGTCGAGTGATGGGCAGTCTGCCTTTCTCTCCCTCTCTCTCTTTCACATACACACAAAATAGGGGGTCAAGAGAGGTAACGGAACAGAGTAAGAATGGCTGAGGATTGATTCTAAGCGAGGCTGTGAGCAAAGAAGACATGAGAAAGCAAGGGGGGGAAAATTCCTTCACATGTCAAACATCACAGAGACTCCAGGCAGACATGTTATCATCATAAACATTAAAGCAAACGCCACTTTAATCTCGGAGAGAAGGATACGTGAGAGTGAAAAGACAGAGTTAAAGATAGAGCATAGGAAGAGAGCAACTGTGAGGCTAGCAGACGAGAGCAGAGAAGGCAAAGAAAGAAAGGGAGCACGAAAAAGAGTGAGAGAGAGGAGTTTATTTTGAGAGCCGCATGGGCAGGGCGGCCTGGAAGGTTTCCTTAGGTCCTCATCACCTCACATTAACTCTGTAAAACAGACTGCAAGTCCTCAACCTCCACCGAGAAGCAGATAAGTTTGGTTTAGCTGCACTGACTAAAACATCCGAGCCTCTGACTGCCAAAAAGATAAATCCTGAGTTTACACTCAAAGCACTAAAAAGGTTTCAAAGATATTTTTACACACTATACACAATATGACTAAAATGAAGATATACTGTATATTGTTACCTTCTTGGCTGCAACACAGTCATCGAATGGAAATATTTTTAATGAGTGGCGCAGTGGAGCCAAGTACCCAGGGCTCCGTCACGGCAGGGGGACTCAAAAAACCTGGAATTAAGTTGTTACATTTTACATCAGTACGGTTACTGTTGGCTGAATAAATATATTTATGGTATCTAAAACAGTATTTGCGCCTGTCAGCACAAAGAGTTATCTTAAGTTTACGCTCAAACCCCGATTTGGCCTTTAAAAAGAGTTCAGAAAGATATTTTTCCACCCAATACACAAATATGACTGGATGAACATATTCCATATTTTAGGTCCCTTTTTGTCTGCAGCATTCCTTCAGATGGAAAGATACAAGTCAGGGGCATTGTGGTCTTGTCCCTCAAAAGGTGCACATGGTTTAGTCCACTCCCGACAAAAACGGTAACAATACAAAGTTAAATCAGGTTACCAAAAGCAAAAAAGTCAGTAGCCAGTAAGAAAACAATCAGAGGGAAAGCAGCTGTTGGCACAACTTGTTTCGTATTGCTATATAACGTGGCTCAACGTGTTCTGTAACTAAGTGCTTTCTGATCTGACGCCAACGTCATCAGCGTCACCTTACTTCCTCCTTTGCTCCTGTCAGACGGGTGAAAATAAAAAAACAAGCCCTTTAGGTGATTTGTTGGAACAACCGACGCTGTCGGTCTTTTTAGGAAGCTCTGTGTGGCCAGCCAGCTGATATTACTATAGTGAGCTTGCTGATAAATGAATCAATATCTCGTCTTGTTGCTGGGGATGTCAGACCAGGCCAACTCACCAAGTCGCAAATAAAAGTCATTTCAAACAGTTAACTCTGCAAAGCAAATGCAACAGCAACAGGAGCATCAAGTAGCCTGCTCTACTCTGCAGGTCTCACTTAATATTATACAATGATCAGATTTGTGCAGTGTGCAACATTTGCCAAGGAATGACTTGAAATAGGATCACTTTAACACAGTGTTTTGATTAGTTTCGATCAGTTTTGTGTTTCCAAGCATTCCTGATGAAAATAAACCTTCAGCATATTTATCTATTTGTATGTATGTAAATATATATACGCATACATATACATCTTGTTGCTGTGGTTGTTGGATTGTACCTTTAAGTTTCTAACGTAATATTGTGCTACTTCTATGTACTTGTTGGGTCATAATTCTCCTTAATTCCAATATTTCTAATTTCCTAATATTAATGCCAACAGAGGAAAAGGCAAAAGCCTGGAGCCCTGTACATGGGAATCCTCTGTCACAGCACAGAGGGACAGCGTAGCGACGCTGCTGAAGTGGCTGTGGAAATATCCGATTTCCGACCTGATCACTGTAAACCAGGAGAGCTACCTTTCGTAGCAGCTTGATTTACAGATCAGTAAAAGGACAAATTAGAGGAGTATCTTAAGAAGTTAGAAATATAGACCCAATGTTAGATTAGAGAGTTCAGACTACCTTCTGTTTTGCCTTCTTTCTTTCATAATTCGTTTTTATTGCCACAACGTCCGAATCATCCGTTATCTTGACATTGCCTATTGTTTGACTTCTGGGTTTCATTTTGCCAGTGCCAGCTCTGGTGGCGTCCTGGGCGAGATCTGAAAATGCCTCCCCCTGCCAACTCCCATACAAAAAACAGAACAAACAAAACAGTGACAATGACAACATTCGAAAAGAATAGAAATCACATGTAACACAGCAACTCCCCTGACCCTTTATAGTAAAAGCTGTATTATTAGTCTGTTTACTTTATGGTTTTTAATGACTTAATTGAAATGGTTGCATTAGTCATATGAGGGTACACATATATCAGTGCTTCCTCTGTAAATGCCATGAGAAGAGCAAGCAGCCATTTCCATACACGGAGAACTCCCCGTAGTGATTCTGCTGACACCGCAGACGTTGAATACCCAGAGGAAACGAGGTTTGGAGATTTGCTTAAGGTAGTAAAGTTTTCGGCTTCACAAATAATATGTGCGAAACACATACCCTTGGAGCGAACGCCAGTCAATGAGGTCTTGGTGCATCAGGAGATCTGAATAATTAAAGAAGACGCTCACTGTGCAACTCATGCATTCAATTATAACGCCCATAAGGATTTTCATCTTTCAACAGGCGTGAATGTCATTATTATAGACACATGAAAGTGATCATGTCAAAACTCAACTAAAAGGATGATTTTTTTAGAGGAGAGGTCCGAAGCTGTGAATTTGCTTGTTAGAGGTCAAAGGAAGAGACAGGGAAAGATTCCGTTGTCAACACGAAGGGCGCCTTTGCTTCCACAGTTTGCATGTATAACTAATTCCCCACCCTCTCTCTCTACCTCGTGCGCCCATGCAGCCCCTTGGCAATTTCAAAGTGCTGGTGTCCCTTGTTGAATGCGTGGTGGAGAGTGTCATGCTTGCAGCTGTGTGACTTAACAACCATTAGCTTCAATGATAAGACACTCAAAAACACTTCCTAGCCCTCTTAGGCTTGTCTCAGCCAGATTTCACTGGAGCCTCCTCGGTTCACATTTCTGCACAGCTGTAGTCATCTTTTCAGTCTTTTACCGCACGTGTCTGCGCAGAGAGAGGACTTCTGGGTAACGAAGTCCGCAAACAGTTACCTCATGCTGCCGGCGTGCGAGGAGCTGCAGTGTAACACGAAGGAGATGGCGATGCCCAGCAGTGCAGCTCACAAGAGGAACCGCACCTTGACTTTACGCTTTACAGTGTGTTTTCACAGGCCGGTGGGGTCACTGACCTCTCAGCCAATGAGGCGCAGCATTCGGCAGTGATGGAGAAACCACATGTAGGACCAACAGGACGCAGGATTTACATTCAGCAGCCCCAGATGGACAGACATTGTGCCATCTCACATCCACATTTGGCCCCGACCAAATTGATATTTGTAATAGTGAGTCAAAGTAGTGGTTACAGTGGTTTTGAGAGATTTGGGCTCAGCCAAACTTACAAAGGGTTTCCAACAGTGAAGACTGAGGACTGACGCCAAGTGAACCGTCCTATGCAGCAAAACCCCACCCATGTGGAGTTTCGGGGTGATAAAATGAACGCGCAAGAATTAATAGAGGCATCCTGAGCCTGGAGCTGGGGCAGCTGGTAAAGCTTTTACTGTGCCAGACCAAGCAACTGTTACACCCCCACTGACACTTACCGCTTCTGACCCCTGACCTCTAGCAGGGGCTGAGTGGTGATGTCTCTCAGGGTGACCTCTGCTCTCATGTGGAAGTTTGTAGACACACATATACACATACGCCTTTAGCTTTCCAGTCAGGCCCTGCAGCCTGTGGTGCTCCTAGCTTTCCCACGTCGCCCTTCTCATCCCGGGGACGAGAGCAGAGGCGGATTTACACTTCTACTCTGTCCATCTCCTGCTCGTAACCATGGCAACAAGGCACTGAACATTTCCAGATGTTGCACAAACAAACTGTCGGGAGAAAAAATTACAAAGCAAAGGTTGTTGCGTTACTTTGTGCTGCTTAGCGAATGAAGCGCCGATTGCACTCAGGGAAAAAGGAGGAAATGACCACAGATCAGTGTGTTGGTTACAGTACATCCATTCAGTGTAAGAGAGAAGGATTGTTTGGAGATTAGATGGAAGGAGAAGACAGCTACAGTGCTCCTTACCAGGCAAGTGTAATGTGGGATTTGATCCAACTCACTGATTCAAGCACAGTAAGGATTACATTGCACAATTGTTTTGGCAGATAACACGGTGTTTTACTGTTATCTCCTCACTGCTGATTGATGGATAAATGTGTGTGTGTGTGTGTGTGTGTGTGTGTGTGTGTGTTGGAGAGTCTTATCTCCTAACCACTGTTTGTTTGTGCAAGTACAGGATTGTAGGTGTGTAACCACAGAGGTAGTGTAGATAAATGTAGCTTTGCTCAGGGTGTTGTGCCTCTTCCTCTTCCTGGACTTGGCTAGCAGCCGGGGGCAAAATATTAGCTAGCCGAGCTGCGGGCCGCTGTCGATCACACGTTTTGCTGTTTCCGCTGGATATTTTTACAGTTTTGAGAAACAGCCGGTTTGGGTAGCCACCGAATTTCAAAGCTTAACTTAGATATTCACCAACCTAAAGACCATACTCCTAAACATAAATGGAACAATACTGTCCACCTCAATGAGAACATGCATTCACCTATGTGGGAGATGAAACTGCACATGATAATGACGATTATTCACCCCCCAGGAGAGCCACGAAGGACCCTTACGATGTGCAAGATGAGGGTCACGTGACTGACGGGGTTAGCCCTAGTGCCAGTCAGCTTCTCCACTGGCTCTTATTACCTTCTTTCAGTACACAGTAAGTAACTTTAGCATATTTAACAAGGCCGCCTAACAGAAGCCTTTGAATGCCTTCAACAGCGTCTGTCTGTCACGTGACCCGCAGCAGAATTTGCTTTTTTGTTTGATTGTTTACTTGTTTTACACTAAGTGATCAAACTAGTCTGAGCTGTATAGCTCTATCAGTTTATGTACGGTAACGCTATATAGATAGTGCCCCTTGATTCTCTCCAAAGAGGCCGCTGTAAAAAAGAAAACGCAAATACATTGAACCCGGCTCGGCGCTTGCTGCAATTACGTGTATCATCATCATCACCAGCATGCACTGGTGGCCGGTCGAACACACGCCCTCGCTCCTGGTAGATTACTTTACGATAAGGGGATGTTTACCTCGCTTTCATCGAGACGGAGGCTAAAACGACTGTCGCTGTTGTTGAGCAGCATTAAATGTTTGGTTATAATATCAGTAACCCCGGTGCAGTGTTTTAGGCGTCTTATAAGTCTTCGAACACATGGATCGATGACTCAGATCCAGCCTCGCTGGATCACATTTCATCCTGCACCTTGTGGTGTTTCCAGCTGAGTGCCTGTTTAGTCCAGCTTAATCAGTTAAATCCAACATCAGCATTTAACACACACACGTGCACACACACACACAGGTGTGACTGGACGCTGTGGATTTGCTACACAGGAAATGTAAGACGGCAGGAGGTTGTGACATGTCATAGCACACACTCACACGCACACACACAGGCACACCTAATTGGCTGTCTCTTTCTGTCACACACATACACAGCGTTACCGTAGCACGATGTCAGCAGTGATGACAGATCACGTTCGAAAGGGGCGGAGCGACAGGAAAGTGGAAAATGCAGCTGATCATGTCTGTGGCTGTGCAGCAGCAAACTTTACATTAGCCGTGAGTGAAGTTACACGGTTGCACTTTGTTTTCTCTCACCACGCAGGACCCACGTAATTTTCTGCTACGAGCCACTGCGGCTCCCGGAGGTGTATTCCAGAAATTCCGGGTTTAGTTAAGGAAGCTCTGAGTTTTCCTTTCCAGAAACTGAGATCACATTAACTTTGAGTCAGTTACTGCGGTAACTTACCAAAGCCACTCGCTGGAGGGTTTTCTTCAACAGCCCACTCGAGCAAAAGTTAGTAGTCAGACCTCGAGTTTTTTTTTGTTTTTTTGTCATAAAAACCTGTTATCAAGTTTAAGAATGAACCTTCAAAGTTCTGTGGGTTTGCACAATGTTTGGGTGCGTAGCATGGGTTTGTCACGGCTGACCCGGCAGCAGGTCAGTGAGGTTATATCATTCAAAAGAATTCTCCTTCAGTGCGGAGGTGGTGGCAGAGCAAGCAGAGAGCAGCCATGGCCCACTCAGAGCAGAGCAACTTCACAACTGTTCAGACGACCAAATAATCACTGTGTGACATCACCTTCTCTCTGAATGAAGAGACGTTGATTGCATGCTTGTATTTCAGGCCCATTAACACCACCTTATCATTATCTTCACAACTCTCTGTCTAGATGAGTGTCTGTCCCGTGGATGGGGTGCTCTCCGTACATAGGTGCGTATGTCTGAGCCTGTGTTGGGCCTGCAGCCTGGTCTGTTTACATACAGGTACCTGAGCTTTGATAGTACAGATGTTTGTATTGTTTATATCCTGTCCATTCTCGTTCATCTGGATTTGAACTCCAGATAAATGTCACCATAACTGAAAAATTTCACTCCATATCATTCCGTTTCTTGGACAGAAGAAAAAGGAATAGAATAGAGTAGAATAGAAGAGAAGAGAAGAGAATAGAAGAGGATAGGAGAGAAAAGAAGAGAAGAGAAGA
This sequence comes from Xiphias gladius, assembly GCF_016859285.1. Classification (NCBI taxonomy): domain Eukaryota; kingdom Metazoa; phylum Chordata; class Actinopteri; order Istiophoriformes; family Xiphiidae; genus Xiphias; species Xiphias gladius. The sequence goes on from NC_053402.1 coordinate 1,220,741, forward strand.
GAAGAGGATAGGAGAGAAAAGAAGAGAAGAGAAGAGAAGAGGATAGGAGAGAAAAGAAGAGAAGAGAAGAGAAGAGAAAAGAACCTGGGTCACCAATCTACTGGCTCTTTTCCTTGTGTTGATCATTTCGCTCTCTGCTGTCTGGCAGCAGCACAGTGCTCATAGTTTCCATCCTCAGCCCGTCTGCTCCGTGTGTGTGTGTGTGTGTGTCAAGAGAGGGGGGGATGGGTTTGATATTCTTTGCATGATGGGAAACAGAAAAAGTGTGACAGAGAGACATGAAATGTGTTAAACATTCCTCTCTCTCTCTCTGGCTGTATTTAGTCACTCCTCAGTCTGCTTTTCCATTCGTTCACTCTCAGCTGGCCTCCTCCTCTCTTCTTTTTAATCCAACCCATCCTTTATTCATGACTTTCCTTCTTCATTCCGCTCTCTCTCCGTCTTTAACTCCTTCTCCTCTTCATTTTCGATTCCCCCCTTATTTCAACACAAGGCAGCTTTATTTGTGTGACCGCCAAAACCCCTCACATTGCTGCAAAGCCCTCGGCGTCAAGCTTCACAGCCAAGCCGACGTAAAAACATTCTAAACATTTATTACAGGCGTGCGATTGGCTGCTGATGGGTGATGGTGCACTGTGACCGGAGGGTGTCCTTCTGCTGACGAGGGCCCTGTGAGGAAAACACTGCCCCATCTCTGCGCGGGTCCATCTGTCTGTCTCCGGTTTGCTGTCTGAGAAGGGCCAGACTCTGCAGCATCACTCACCAATAACTGTGTAGGTGTCTAGCAGCAGGCAACCATCTACCCCTCCATACTAGTTCAGCTGTTGGCAGTAATGTGTCAGAGTTTTGACGCAGGCTGTCTCTGGGCCCCAAAGCTCTTAATTGACCGTTGATGAATGAGTCTCAGATTCTGATCTAGGACCGGATGCATATTGGCTCTGGATAGTGAAAAATGAAGATTTGCACAATATGAATAATAATAAATCGACTGGAACAATTCCAATTGGGATCCCAGTGTTTGCGGCTCTAATGAGAAGAAATTGACAGATGAACGTGAGTTTGCTACTGAGATCTGTCAGAGGCCAAGCCGTCACTCAAACACAGCAGAGCATACTCCACACACAGCTGGTGCGTACTCTGTAGAGGCTGTGAATTGGCTGTTTGGGGTGGAAAATCTGTGGAAAAAAACTCATCATGTTTGGGATCATGTTTCAATTTCATACGTGTTCGTTCGCTTTTCATTTTGCCTTATGTTCTCACCCTGTTTCCATTATTTCCTGTGGTTAATATATATTTAGATGCCAGGTACCCTCCTCAAGCGCGTGCGTTAGTTTGCGTGTGCGTGTGTGTGTGTGGTTGTTTGTGTTGGTGTCTTCCTGACAGTGACACACACAGAGAATCAGTGCCTTGCTCAGAGGCAACATTTTACTATACCAGTACATCTGCTGCTAACAATGCTCTCCCCGGTACTACTGCTCCTCCTAATGCTAACATAACTCTTGCTAGGAATATTAATATTAATATTTCTGCTTCATATTTTGTGGGAAAATCACTGCAGCACTGAGTTCAGTTTGACCTCGCTGACTGAGACAGAGAGAGAGTTGGGAGAGGGACCTAAACAAAGCATTACAGAGCAGGGGGAGGGAAAGAGAGTGAGTCATACATGTGGACGTGGCTTCCCTCTCTCTCTCTCTCTCTCTCTCCACCACTGCGTCTTGTTCTTTGCTCATCTCTCCTTTTGCTTCCGAAACCAGAGCAAGGCCTTCAATTATCTGCTTTTGGCAAAGAAAGAGCGAGAGAGAGAGAGAGGAGACTCTGCATTAGGAAGCCCTTCATCTCTTCACTGTCCCTCTCTCTCTCTCTCTCCCTCTCACTCTCTGTGTCACTCTCTGCCTCTCTCTATCTGTCTCAACCCAGGAAATACCTTTATAATGTTTGCTGAGATTAAACTGATTCAGCCTCTCTCTCTCTCTGTCTCTCTTTCTCTCTCCCTCTCTCAGTTGAAATCAAACTAGGTGGTTTTAATAGCAGGTGGCGGTAGAGTCAGTCTGGCCCGCAGGCCTGCACTTTACACTCACACACACACCCACCGAATTGACTTCTTACATTTTTAAGGGCAATTTAAAGTCTTTCGATAGCATTTCTGATGTCTGTCGCTCCTCTTACTCACAGAACTGATAATCCTCCATTTCTGCAAACATAACTCTGAGACAAGATGCAACTCCCTGCTCCATCTACTTTTTACTCTACTGTTGAATTATTAACTACATATCTATAAGGACTGATTAATTATTTGTGGCCTAGACGCAGATATTACTTTCGGTGACAATACTGTGAAAGACACCACTGGGTTAGGGTAAGGGTGGGTAGGGTAGGTGTGTGTGAAATACGGGGGGTCTCGGGTCTCATCACCAAGGACCCGGTGTAAATAGCAAAACCTTATTTATTTATTTATTTTAGAGGGGGGTGGAGGGTTCTGTTTACATGCATTATTAGGTTTATTTGCACGTTAAAACGTGGAAAGGTGAGGAAATAATAACAGAATAATGTGACATGGCTGGCTGGTATGGCCAGTACGTATAGGTGAAATACGTGGTTCTGCTACTCTCCATATTTGGAAAGAAAAGTCCACACATAAATGAGCCTGTCTAAAAAATCGAAGTCTTCATATATAATCTGATGAGAAAACATTTATGAACAGAGTTTAAATCTCAAAACAAACCAACCAAAAAAAAGTGATTTTGAGATTTTCCAGCTGCCTTTCCGCCATCTTTTGGAACATGTTCCTTGTCGGAGAGAATTTACTGTTAAACCATGAAATAAATCCCTACCACTATGCCTGTACAATAAACATACATACAGCTATAGCCAGCAGCCTAAAGCCAGGTTAGCTTAGTTTAGGACAAAGACAGGAAACCACAAGTCTGGTTCAGTCCAAAGGTGACAAAATCCCCCTAACGCACTAAGCATGCTAAGCTAAGCTACCCGGCTGCTGGCTATAGCTTCATAATTAATGTACAGACATTTGATTGGTATTGATCTTCTCATCTAACTCTCAGTAATTAGTCCGAGGTGGACCAGAACCATATAAGGCCAGGGTCCATCCCAGTACTTTCATATTATGTGTTGATTGTGGAAGCTGATGTAACAGGGTTATAAATATAAAATTACGTACAATTTTCCCTGGCATTCTTTATTTTCTTTAGAAAATGCCAGATTGAGTATGTGGACGGAGAGGGTTTTGTGCAACCATGTTGGAGGACAGAGTGGACACAGAACAGCCTATTAAATGCTGGTCAGTTCCTGTCAAGTAGCGAGGACACCTTCACACATCCAGGTGAAACACATGATTATTAGGTGTAAACCTCCCTTTCTTACGATACACACACTTGCAGTAAATGATTATTAGCAGGAGGCACCCTCACACACACACACACACACACACACACACACACACACATTATATATACATATGCACACACACACGTACTCCGCATAAAACCCTAAAATCCTCTCCTCTCCCTTCTTTGCCAATAGCGCAAACTTCAAACAACCAAGAGCTTCCGTTCGTAAAGAGCCCGTTACACACACACATGCACACACACACCACACGCGCACACACACAAACACTTACAGACACACATACGCATGTTTAACTATTACTGAGACTCTCAAAGGCAGTAATGAGAAAGCAGCAGGTAGGCTAACCTTTTCATCCTCTCTCTCTCTCTCTCTCTCAAACACACACACACACACACACACACACACACACACACATTGAGACCCAGCCTATCTTGCTGTGTGTGATGACAGACAGCTGTATATTCAGGTTTTACAACCAGAGAGGAAGTGTAAAGTCAACAGCAGAGCAACATCAAAGTGGATGTACAGTTAAGTAAAGTTTAAATCAATACACTAATGTTCCTCTAGAGCTGTGAAACGTTGAGAACCAACAAAGCCATGTGGTTGCATATACGGCCACTCAGCTGTCATTCTGTCCTCTCGAGAACTACTTCACTTTCTAGTCAGTCATCATGAAGGTAAGGTAGTTTACTGGAAAATGCAGACTGGTATTTATCAACTCGGGTGAATGAGATTTGCTTTCGAATTTATAGTCATTAGTGTGAACATGGCCTGAGTGTCTTCTCAGTCCCATCACACACACACACACACACACACACAACATACACTCTGCACAGAAACACAGGTCTGACTGACCTTTTTCTCTCTTTTTTGTCACATCACTCCCCAGTTACTAGACACTATGATTAAGTATAAAAGGGTTATATTGTTATTGGTTCTGAAACACATCTGTCTTTCACCAAAACCAAAGATAGGCCTATAGCCCTAAGTATTTCTGTACCACATCTAATTAAAAAATTAGTTGCATCTGAAGTAACTCCACTCCACCAACCACTGTGAGCAGACCAGAATATTTGTTGTGTGGGCAAGACAGCATGAAGCCACACTCGATCAATTTCTTGAGTACAAGCAATCAAAGAAACACAGGACAAATAGCCATACTAGAACAAGACTAAAACTATGTATTCATTCATTAATGCACTTTTTTAATTTGCACATAAAAAATAATGCCAGAAATTAAAAGACAAAGTCCAATTATCGCAGACCGCTTGGCTGAGGTGAAAAAGTTGGCAAGTTGGTGTGATAATTAAAAAAAAATGAGAGTGCAATCAAAACTGTCTTCGCGAATAAATCATGACATACATGAAGCATCCGCCGGAGAGACAAAAACTTCCGATCTGTGTGGAGCGATGAGGAGACTGTAATCTTCCTCAAATTAATACATGAACCAAACAGAAATGTCAGATTTCCATAATGTTTTCTACATCGTTTTCATTTGCTAGAGAGTTGATTGGCTGTCTTATGTCATCTCGCTGTACCGTTTCCTTCTGCGACGGTTTCATGGCACCTGACTGGAAAATTAGTGCAACCGACTGTTTATCTTAACGTGCCCAGCTCCCAATATTCACTTCACAGGAGTAGATGGAAACACGCATTAATTCGCATTTTCTTTTTCCAGATCTTTTCCACAACATTTAGATGAAAGTCTGACTTACGTCTATAGCTACTCAAGCGGCTCTGTGAGGCTGTACTTAGGCACAGTTTTGTGCCACAGGGCTTTGAGCTAAATGCTAACATGCTCAAAAAGCAGCTATAAATTTTTAGTTAGCATGCTAACGTTTGCTAATTAGCACTAAACTAGATTTGCAATCTGGTAATAACCAAAGTTTTGGACAAATAACATTTTTTGACTTAATGATGGCACTAGATGTAAAGCTAAGAGATCAATATAGTTAGTACAATTCATCTTGAAGGGAACATCTGTACCAATGTGATATCAGTCCATCCAGTAGACATGTCAGTCAAAACTACAGATGTTAACCTCATAGTGGCAATAGAGAAAAAATCAGGAGATCGCCAAAGTAAGTAGGATTCATCCTCCCAAGACCATGAATAGCTGTAACAAATTTCACTGCAGTCCATCCAATAGACACTTCACTCTGTACCCAAAACATCAACCTCATGATACAGAGGAAAATTCAAATTATCATCAAAGTCAGCAGGATTCATTCTCTGGGGACCATGAATGTCTGTACATAATTCCATGGCAGCTGATCCAGTAGTTGTCCAGATATTTCAGTCAGGGCCAAAGTGGCTGAAGAACTTCATAAACACCCCTGATTCCCAGCCAGTCTCCCAGTCAGTTTGCCTCCAGTCTGCATCCCAGAAGGCTAGCCTCCGGCCTGCTAGCCTCCAGCCAGCACCTTAGTCTGCACTCCCGCCTATTTGTCTCAGGTTCATCACCAGGCTGCTGCCCAGTGCTCCAGTTACCAACCTCTATTGCACCTAGTTCTCAGCTTCGCCTGTCGGTCTTTGTGTCATTCTACATTTTACTGCACATTCTGACCAAATCTGTTATTGCTACTGTGTAAAGCAGCACACTTGCACATAGCATATGCGTGAGGGGCCGATATCAGTACCGTTAGGAAAGATACTTTAAAATGAGTTACATGGCCACAAATTCCAGCTCAACTCCATGGAAAAACACGAGGTGTGTAAGTCCCGTCTCATTCCGCATTTCGTCCCCTCGGGGTCCAGGACCCAGGCAGACTTGACTTGATTACAGTGAAGACGTCACTGTACGTATGACAAAAGTCTGCAAGGGCTCAGTCCACAAGTCCGGGGGGGGGTTCTTGCTCATGTTCTCCTGTGTTTTCCTGGTGTTCCTGCTACCAGTGTTTATTTGTCCTGTTCCTTGCTCCTGCCTGGCAGCTTGTTCACTCGTCTGCCTGTGAGCCAGTTTTCTTATATTAAAGCCGCTTCATTGTATCATCCAGTCTTCGAGTCTGCATTTGAGTCCCTTCTGCTTGTGCTGTTCCGCCATCTGTGACAATATTAATGAATTAAAAATATCATTTGGTGGAAGTAGTTCTGTTAATACACACAACCTACACTTTCGGCTGATGTCGCAGAGCACCAGTCAAGTGTAGTTACATCGTACAAATTTGCCGGCTCACTACATTCGACTCGTGGACATGATACGGACTTTCCCACCCTCTGCACGAATGTCAGTGGATCAGTAAAACGTGATTGCCGCTCCTACAGGTTTGTGCCATACAGTGTCGTTGTGTGTTTAGAGTCAAACTGACTTGCTTGCATTTGCTTGTTGCAGCATTCTGGCCCCATTGTGACTGAAGCTGCCAACAGTTCAGATCCAGATCAAGAGGGAATCACATCTGTATGTGTGTGTGTGTCTGTGTGGTTACAGTAAAGGCAGCTCCACCCTGCAGTCTGTCTTTCTGCTAACTGACCACATTACATTATGAATACAGCACAGAAGTAGTTTAGATAGACAGTCAGAAAGAGAGGGACAGTCAGACAGACAGACAATCACACAATCAGACAGACAGACAGTCAGATAATCAGTCAGATAGACTGGAAGACAGACAGTCGGTCAGCAGTCACAGCGGTACAGGGAGTAATGACTGCTTCTATTTCAGTCTGTTTGGACACCACACTGATTCCAGACCAAGAGCACACACGCCCTTTTCTTATTCTGCCTTGTTTCCAATCTCTTTCTTTTTTCTTTAATAAATCCCCATCTTGTTCTTTTCTCCTTTTCATCTTCTTTTCGTTCTTCTTACCTTTTTCTTCTCATCATCCTCCTGCTTCCTCCACCACCTCTCCTCCTTCTTCTCCTCTCCTCCTCAATCCTGTCTCCTGATACACTTTCTTTCTGACATTGAGCTCAACCCAAAACCCTTATCCCAAATGCCAGTGCACAGAGAACTTTTAGTTTATGAGAAATTTCTGACCTTTTAACCCTTTCATCTTATTGCGGACTACTTGTGTAACCTCATATTAGCACCTTAGCTCGGAGCACACAGTGAACCATTATGAGTACGGAAAAACATACTTTCCATGTGCATAAATTATATTTTGTAGAGAAATTACTATCTCCTAAGCAAATTTTAGTCTGAGCAAACAAAAATCGATTCTGTCTACCTCACAGCACACTAAAAATGTCATTGTGAAGTCCAGTTTTAAAAATTTGTGTCTAATTCAAACAAGTTCTTGCCCCTTTTAGAGAGGGCCGTCTCCGGGAGGTCAGTTTTTGACTGCCCGCATTATGATAACTTCAGTTGGCTTAAATGATTATATGTCAAGTTTGGGACTGTTCATTAGCCTGATAAGGTGGGATTGTTATGAAAAATTGGATGTAACATGTTAACAGTGTTAACATCAGTGTTAGCATTAGTGCTAAAATTATTTCCATGAAGTCTGACGCTAGCTCGCGAACTTGTTATTCCAAACTCCACGTGTATGACGGTACTGACGTAGGGCTCTGGGACTACTCGCTTGACGTTACTGACGTTTTGCCAAAGTGCCAACTAAACGTTAACATTAGCCCCCGATGGTTAGATTTTCTTCATGCTAAGATAATATTAGCAAGGTTTATTGTCATAACCGCAACGTAATTAAACAATATGGTTTTTGGATTTGTTTAGGAACATGAGACTAATTCATGAGACAGTGTAGACATTTAGCAAAAAATGACGTAGTTAAACGGAACGGTTGTTGCAGTAGCCTAATAATGTCGCTTCAGAAGGGGGCAAATGCCAAGCTCACTGAAAACAAGCACGATTGGAATCACGTTTTTCTTTCAGTCATAGTGGTCGTGAAATAAATGTATAAACCTCATATCTAAGCCCTGTCTATTAAATGACCAAATAGCAGTTGCAATAGCTGTAAAGAGTAAAAACCACAGAACTCGCAAACTGAATAACTGACTAATTTCTAAATAGACCTGGATATCCTATAAAAGAAAATGTGCAATACACTCATATTAGAAGCTAATAAGAGACTTAGAGAGGCAGATGAACAGAAATATTGGGCCTAGACGTGGCCGGTTTTTGGCCCAGGAACCGATCCCTTAACCCTTAATGTTCTTAATGTAATGCCATCACTTGAGGTTTGGTGGGATGTACAAATATTACTTCATCAAAGGTTGAAACACGAATGAAAATTACATTAGAATTGAGAAATAGTTTTAGAATTGGTGATTGGGGGCAAATGTTCATGTACCCCAAATTCCCCCAACCTAAACCCCCATTACCCACTACTCATTTTCAAGAGTGGTTCTCTGTCAGCGTACTGCATTATTTTCAAAGTCTTGGATCCAAACTAGAGAGAGAAAAATATCTTTGTGAGGAATTTTAAATGTTTGATGGAGGGACCTGCCAGTTCAACTTCCTCTTGAGATGAGCCAATAGGACCCAGAGCCAAGCAGGAACTAATTTTAGAGCTTTAATTGTGTTGTTTTGTGGATTATAGTGATTTTTAGGTACATTTAGTGTGTAAGTCTTGCTATAATAGAACAGATCTACTCCGTTTTAGGAAATTGCTGAGCTGTAGTGCTACCTTTGACTTCCAGCTCTCATCCAGTCTATGTGAAGAGCGAAAGTGCAGATTTGTATGATTACACAACAGGTCATTTCATCCAGCCAATCAGATTGGTGGAGGAGGGTGTAGGACATCCATGTAATACTTAGTACAAGGCTAGCTGTTACCTGTTCAAACATCTCCATCTGTAACCGTGATTTATTGTGAAGAATTGAATCTTTCTTCCTCTCCTCTTCTTCCATTCATCCTCTCTGCATCCTGCTGTCATCCCTCCATCCCTCCCTTCCACATTCTTCCGCCCGCCTCCTCGCCTCCGCACGATCTGTTTTTTAACGACACGGTCTAGAGCTATAGCGAGAAAGAGCCTTGCTCCCAGGGGGGAAACAGCTGGGAGGAACACTAGATGAAGGTTTAGGACTCCCTAGGCCCCCTCCTCAAGCCCCCTCACCTGCCTCTGCTGAAGCGGCAGAAACCAAACAGCACTAACACCTGGAATGAAGTGTTTTGTGTGTACATGTGTGCGTGTGTGTGTGTGTGTGTGTTGTGCTTCAGCGGTAAGCGTTGATGATGCTGATTAGCCACATTCACCCCACAGTTATGCAAACAAGCAGCAGTAACAGTACTAATAAGCTTTTTCAGCATAGTCATAATCAACTTTAATGAGCACTTTTCCAGTAATAGAATGTAACAGATATATTAGTTATCAGCTGTGAGAATATTTTTGTTTTCCTGGGGAAAGCTCACAACGCATCACTTTTTGTGATTGTTGTCGTCCGTGGTCATATTGAGAAACACAGGGGTCCTCTCAAACATGTGCAGCGGTCACCGCGGGAATAAGACTACATCCACACCGCAGACAACTTGAAAACAGCTCCACATTAGCATTTCCAGGTCATCTTCTGCCCACTGTGAAACACCTGAGCAACAGAATAATCTCTTCTTCTTCGCTCCCTTTTCAGACGACAAACAACAAACCTGCACATCACAACGTCTCGCAGAGAGTTGGACAGACAAAGCCAGACGACCAAATCCTTATTTTATGGCAGCGATGCTGTCTGACAAAATCAGCGTAAATAAAGATGAATATCAACAGCTGTGTGATCTGCTGTATCAGCAGCTAAGATGAGCGGTCACACTGGAAGAGACGACAAAGACTTGTCCTTTTAACGTCCCTCCGACACGTCCTGTGGTGAACTGTGACTGGGCAGCTACAGACACAGCCTGGCCACTCTGCTGTGTCTGCGCTGTACACCTCCGTTCACTGTCGTCCTGCCCGCTGAGATCGCTTACGCCGTGATGTCATACGGCAGAATTCACGATTTAGTTTATTTTCGTTTACATATTTTTCTGTTTCTGTTGTCAGACAACTAAGTGTGTAATTGGATTTTTAGCTCACGAATGCTACCTGTTAACCAGCAGTCATTCCCACACTGCTGCTCTAATGTGATAAAATTATTACTTTATAATCACAACGTCGCCTGATAAAATCAACGCAAATCCAGGCTAATGGCAACAACATTTGGCCATACTGACATTTAAAACAACTGGTCGCAGAACTCTTCTGCCGCACTGCCCCCGAGACAGACACCAAGCCAGTGTTTTTAAATGTATACACCATGGAGGCTGGTTGGGTAAACCACTGTTTTGGGGGGAGAAAAACACAGTTCAAGTCAGAACGAAGGGTTCAAGTCGAGAGAAAAAAAAAAAGGTTTGTTTACAAATTCATCTCGCTCTGAGTGAGTCTACTCAGACTGTCACCGAGCATCTCAGAGTGCACTGATTATAAAAGGCTCTGAAGTGATAGGGTGTAATATGTATTGATCCACATTACGAAATTTAGAAAGAGCAACTGATAAAGCTGTTTAGCTAGCTAACGCCCATACAAATGCAGTCAGTGTTTCATACAACAAGAATGGATGAGTTCAACGCCACTAGCCTATATTGTGCTAGCTAGCAAGCTGATAGCAATATTATGCTTTATAAATCCTATTTCAAAAAACATAAAATTGATCAAACTAAAGTCTCACATAGCCAGACATGTCCTCACACCTCATATCAGTGCTGTTGTTACCTACCAACAAATTAACTATTTTTTTAAATGCTCGGTGTACATGTACGTACATTTGTTGGACTTTGCATGGGAGAGCTGTGACTCAGTCAGCTTCGATGAAGTCCTAAGACAATCTAAAAACATAAAACGCAAGTCTCAACCTGCATGACCTGGCTATGGTGGGGCAGCAGAATGAAACGTAAACACAACAGTGACATACAATAACCGCATGCAGTTGAAATGGTGAACATGTTAACAGAAGACGCTGAGAGGGCTCGACCGAAACAGTCGAGGTGTCGGCCATAACATCAAAACAATGAGCTAGAAGGTGATTTGTTTTTAAAAAGCTCCGTCGAGCTTCGGCGAACTGTACAGCAGAGTTGGGTTTGTCACGATGAGCGACCCAATGTTCCAAAAATAAAAAAATATCAATTAAAGCAGTTTTTCTTTTCAATTGAAATACATTAGTAATCTTAAGTATTCACTACTGGACAAGGAAATGGAATATTTGTTTGCTCGATTTCTATTCGACAGTTGATTCCATTCAACTTAGTACATGCGAGAAATCAAATAATGTTTCCCGTTATTAGGCAAGAACTTGATAACTGATCATTTGGTTTTTTCACATAAGACCACATACAAAACACCTTGTGGTTCATCGTTAACCTAACGAGGATCTCCGATGGTTGTGTCAGCTCTTAAACTTGTTTGGTCCTGATAATTATTATCATTATGACCAGTGGCACTAGTACTGTTATTAGTCTCTGCTCTACAACAAAACCCCTTCATTTCCTAAAAAGCTCAGCATTTCTGGAATTCTGAAGCACGGCCGACTCTACTGATGGGTGAGTGAGCTTTCCAGAAGTTACATAATAAACTCTGGACGGGACGTGGTTCATGGCTTTGAAGGTCACAAGTAAACTTTGATTCTGTGCAGGACACACACTCCATTCAACCTCTATTCATAATTTTTATCATATTACTACTGAACTTTTATCTATGGGAAGCCATATGTGTGCCGTGACCTTTCAGATGCCAGTTCAAAAATCCCCCCCAAAAAAAAAAAATCTAAAAATTTATAACGCTTTTCAGTTTATATGTTTTTGCAAAGAAACTGGTCGGTTGGTCAGTGAGATGGATATATAACAGTCCGTTTGAAGCATTTGACAAACTCCTGGATGAAACTGGATGATTCAGCCCAGTATGGTGGGGATACTGGGCTGAATCATCCAGTATGTGGCAATACTGGAGGATTCAGCACCTCCCAATATATACATCAACTGCTAACATTGAGTGCCAACACAGAAAGTACTCGGGCCTTTATGTAACGTCATTTAAGTGTTTTAGTTGTCTAAACCTAAACATGTCCCAACCTTGAACCAGGTATTTTTAGATTTTGCAGAGAACTAAAATTCTAAAACTGTAAATTAAAAAAAAGAGACTGGATGCAATAATTTGATTGATCGATTTTCCAGTACATTTTACAATATCGACATTTTTCAAATGGCTGTAAATTCAGGACAGCTGAATCAAGTTGAACTTTCACCGGATGGTGCAAAACATAACTTTGAAGATGTTTATTTTAGATCAGGACTCCGTCTGTGCTACAACAGGGCGACAAAAAAACAAAACTGAGCATCACAGCCGACATCAGGTAGGGAGTGGATCCGTAATAAATACTACATGTTAACCAGCAGTCATTCCCAGACTGCTGCGCTGTGGTAATAAAATCATTATTTCATAATCACAACATTGTCTGACAAATTCCACACAACTTCCGGCTAATGATAACAGCTCTGCTGTGGGTTCAGGCAACAAGGACACTTAAAATGAGTGATCACAAGGAAGGTTTGAGGCAGCGGACAGTCTCCCACACAGGTCTTGTCACTCACTGGGCAGCTTATGTCATCATTTTACCCCGTACACACGAAACAAGTCAGTGTTTTAAGATTTACACACTCTGTTTGGGAACAGCTCCGTTTTCGGGTGAGAAAGACATCATCATGTGAACAGACGGCTGATTCAAAAATGCGATGTGTTTGGTGTGGACATGCTCTTAGATGGATTTAAAGGTGGAAGAACCAAAGAACTGTGTACTTCACATTTATAGACACTTTTAGGGAACTTTATATGTTTAGATTCTTGTCCATCATGCCATATGATCAGGGAGGCCTCTCATCATCCCAGACTGATTCTGCAGCTGGACAACAAGCCTAGAGTCGAAGAACTAACTTCAGAGACAAGAAGAACAAGGAGTCCTGCAACAGGTGGTCTGGCCCCAAAAGAGCCCTGATCTCAGCATCATGGAGTCATCTGGGATCACATGGAGAGACAGAAGACACTGAGACAGACTGAATCCACAGAAGAACCGTGACAGGTTCTACAAGACGTTTGGAACAACCCTCCTGCCAAGGAGGTGTACGGAGGAGAAGTAAACCATTATTTGAATTGAGACCAAGAGGTGAAACTGTCCTGTGAGGAACCTAACGTGACCATGAACCTAGCTCGGCGGTGCTATGCAGATAAGTGGCCACAGCCACTTATCTGTCTGTCACCAGTGATGGTGACATTAGTAAGAGAAACAGAGGTACCAGTAATGACATGACATATGAGGCCTAAAGCAGAAAACAGAAAGCATGTCATTTGTCCATTTCTCAGGAACAGAAGGGTGTTAGGATGACAAAATATTCAAAGCATCCCTCAACTCAGTGACTGTTATCTACACACACTCACATAAACAACGCAGTTTCGTAATCAAGAGTCAAGGTTCCAGCATTCTTCAATCATGAACAACATGACTGATGCAGCGAAGTAATAGAATGGATTTTTTTTCCCGTTCAACATCGCTGTGCAGAATAACGTCCACTAACTGTGAGATTCAGGAGTAGTAATAAGCGACAAGCCTCATGCTGTAATGTTAATCATAGCTTTGAATTCAGATCCAAGCCCATTGTGAGGCCTTGCCGCTTTTCAGTGGCAGCCCATGTTGGTCTGTGGCGATGATGTGGCAAGGCCGTGGCAGCGTTCACATCATACAGAGACTTCCTAGTAGAAAATGTATGGGTATTCTGAAGTTCTAAGGCTGCAGTTAAAGTCATTTTATGATCCCATTAAGCAACGTAAGAAAAGAATATCGAATGCACCAAAATCTACGGAAACTACAATCATGGCGAACACACAAACACCATCCAAATGTCCCTAAATCCAGCTGTTTGCAGCTGATACTGCACATGGGCTGGAATGCAGACTAAATACTTATCTCTGTGTGTGTGTGTGTGTGTGTGTGTGTGTGTGTGTGTGTGTGTGTGTGTGTGTGTGTGTGTGTGTGTGTGTGTGTGTGTTGACATCCAGGTGTCAAATCAATTGACGGATGAAAGTGAAACAAAGTTTACAGCTTGTTAATAGTTGTCTCTGCCTTTTTCTCACCTCCTCTGTAGACCGCTTGTGAATATGCGTATGTGAATGTGTCCCTGCATCCGTCAAGTTCATCCGATTGAGACTGAAAGAGTGTTGACGCTCTCATAGACCAGTGTTTTAGAAACTCCTCCAGCTGATCAGAGTTCAGCTTATTTGGCCTTTAGAAGGCAGATGTGTAGTTTCAGACTGCGTGTGATGATTGGTGTTATTTATTTAGATTTTTAAATGAAAATTTCTTCTTCACATTCTTCTTAAGAACGTGATTTAATTACATAGCTGTGCTTGTGTGGGATCCAAACTAGCTTCCTATTAATGAATAATCAGGGTTACTTTTATTTTTTATAAATATCCATCAGATTTCTCTTTATATGTTAAAATTCCAACACTTAAACTCTTTAATGGTCCCCCCCAGAAAAAAAATAGTTTTTTATTTTCATTTTGCATTTATTTATTCCTATGGACACTTACAAGAAAAATCTGTTATGTTCTTTTACCACAGACTGAATAGTTCATTCACCTACCGAACAGTGGAGACATCCAGCTGACTTTCAACAACCTAAATGGATTTTTCTCAGTTGAAATGAAAGAAAACATTTCTACGATACACGTCTCATTTTTATGAACACAAGTAATTATGTAAAACCCAAGCAATGTAACATTTTACATGTATACATATTTTAAAAAGATGAAATATAATATTTAGCAACAAAATAAATTCATGTAATCTGCAGTCCGGTCTTTGTAGAACCAAATCAGCCTTGCTCATCTGTGTGGTGGGACAAGCAGCCCTTTGGCTGATAGATCTCTCTTTGTGGTTTTCTACAAACCATCTCCAACTTGGGTCCCTGGTCTTTCCTATATATTTCAAAGAGGGCAGGATGTCACCATCAAGGGTCAACAGCCTCAACAGTTATTAGGCTTCATCTGCACCCTGCTGAATCATTATTACCAACGTTATCCGTGTCACCCTGGAGTTCCCTGATTTCTGACTGTATTTTGGTCTTTAAAAAAGTCCAAAAAAATCATGCAGATATTATTACTTCAACAAATATACAATGAAATTTAGATTTATCATATTGACAAAAGGTTATAATCAGAAAAAACTTTGTTATTCTGGTAATATTCAGTTTTAGTTTTAAAAAAAAATTTAGAAATAAATCCTTAATGATAAATGGACATTTTTTCTGATTGTTAGGGCATGTTACTAAAAAAAATGAATAAATAAAATAAAATAATATATATATATTACAAAAACATCAGACATTTTGGGGTTTATGAATTTACATAATTCTATTCAGTCACCCTCTACAACTAAACTAAGTAAGTAATATATATATATAATTACTTATGAACACTTCGCCACAAACAGGACAGACTGAGTGGTTTGTATTCTGCTAATTTCCTCGAAGGAAGCCCCCTGAAAAGGTCTGGATCTGAAAACCGCAGTGCACCATGGGAATTTTTCTTTGGCCTAATATACAGCACTTCAACAGATTTCTAGAGAAAGCTTAATAAAGGTAAGTACACCTGACTGTCACCAAGATATCACAACTCAAAATGAGCTCCACCAAACGTTTGAGAAGACCACGAAAGGGTTAAAGGTCTCTCAACTTTTTCTGAATAGTGCACTGTGAACAGAATAGCACTGATTTAGCAGAACAGTCATATTTTAATTGTCTCCAATCATTTGTTACAGCATTTGTCTGATGGTATTGGGACTTTATCCTGTGTTTTTAAAAGCGGTTTATCATTGTTTGGGCTGTGAGGAAAATTATTTTAAAGATGTGATGTGGCTTCTCGGAGAGAAAAGAGCTGCTGCCTGCTCAGGTTCCTTCTCAAAGTTTTTCCATGAAAAAGAATTTGACTCTTCTTCTTTTCAAAGACATTCAGCCAACGTTTTCTTTTCTTCCACTCACTTTGTGCCAGTGTGCAACCTGTGGACTATGACTGTAATGAACCAGTCACTTCACTGCCACTTAACTGTGAATAGAAGCGTTTTGTGAGACATTTATATCACCTTTCTACACCATTTACAATTGACTGACAAACAAATTTAAAAAAATAAAAATAATAAACTCTACAAATACAGTCAATATTTTAAAAAGCTAAAAGACTGGAATGAAGACAGTCACTGTTTAATATATAGGGCATGCAGGGGTTTTCATCTTGAAACAAGACTTATTTTGGATGCAGTCAAGCCAGAGCAAAATGACCTTCTTTTGATGTGTTGATGTTCATGTTGACACTCAGGGACACAATGTTTGTACCCCAGTAGTATCTGCTCCTGTATCAGTCACCTAAAAGTTCAGTGTGTAACATTCAGAAAACCCTTATTGTTAATGACACCGATGGCCGGTAACAGTGCCGTGACATAAACGGGACTGTACGTGATTGACCAGCATCATGTTGATAGATGAGGTAACCAAACTCTCCAATGCTGGCACAGCACTGATATGAGGTGTGGAGACATGTCTGGCTATGTTAGACTTTAGTTTGATCAATTTTATATTTTTTGAAATAGGATTTATAAAGCATAATATTGCTATCAGCTTGTTAGCTAGCACAATATAGGCTAATGGCGTTGAACTCATCCATTCTTGTTGTATGATACACTGACTGCATTTGTACTGTACATGGGCGTTGGCTAGCTAAACAGCTTTATCAGTTGCTCTTTGTCTAGATTTCAATGAGAGGTTAAGCAATGTCAGCATAGCTACATTTGCTGGATTATAACGCTAACGGTAAACTAGTGTTGTGCACTGTTGGCGCTGTAGGGGAGCAGAAGAGAGGCATTGAGGGAAGGCACTCGGGAGCAAGCATAGACAAAAATCAGTCCACAGGCTGTTATAGGCAACCGAGAAAGTTGGGGAAGGTCTCTGACACCTCCTTTTTTAATCTTAAAGTGTTTGTAATTCTTGGATATGTCCCCAAATTTTGATATTCTATCCTACATTTTCTACCAGAATTGTAAATGATGCGTGTTTCATATACACAAGCAAATCATCAGCATACAAAGAGATTTTGGAATACCTCTGAGCACAACCTGTTTCTTCACATCAGAGAATCATATTTTCTGTTCCAGTGCCATTTTCTGGCACAGTTATGCAAAGCCTGGGTAGCCTTTAAAGGTGCTACATTCAATAGAGAATCTGTATGAAATAAATGATAAAGTTATTCAGAGACATGAACATTATCCACCTACTTCCCCCTCCTCTGACATTTGGTGATAATCAATCTCATTTCAGTCTCTTCGTCTCTTCCACCTGGGCAGGAATCCTAAACATTTCCATGCTTTTTCGCCAGCTTTGCTCTGGCAGGGAAACAGTGGAAATTACAGAGCTGGATTTTTTGCTCCACTGATCAGTCAGGCTTTATTGCTATATGGTTTAGCAATATGCTGTAATTAGATCATACCTGTATGAATGGATTGCGTCTGTGTAGATGTGCGTGCGTGTGTGTGTGTGTGTGTGTGTGTGTGTGTGTGTGTGTGTGTCGTGTCAACCTATTTAGTGACAGCTCTGTGCATGTAATGCCTGCTACGAAGGACTTTTTAGCATCAAAGTCTTTATGTACATTTAAAAAGCTAAAGAGAAAATTTATGTGAATAAAATTATGTTAATATTAAACACTTTTTAAGAAAATTAGAACCTTTGTTAATAAATTTTTTTTTCATGCTGATCTGCCATTTGGCAACTTATAAGTCAAAATTTGGATTTTGAAAGAATCCAATAAGTAGATGCAGTCAATGTGTTCAGCATAAAAAGAAAAATAATATTTACACTTTTGGTTTATTAACAAAAATGCATCATATTAATGGTATTTGTTCAGTAAGCTGCAAGGAAAGATGCTCTTTCAGTCAAACGCACGTTTATTATATTTTTATAAAGCAAATACTATTAATCCTGCAATAACATATTTTTTTGGCCACTTGAGGGTCACATAAACAAGCTGAGAACACAATACTAAAATATTATCACCTTTTCAAGTTAATATACACTTGTTCACAAACATTTGCTCATTTCATGTTTCTGTTCACCTGATTAATCCAAGTCCAATGTTCACACTCTTTCACGCTCCTTAGCTGTGAAATGATCCACTAACTTCGTCTGCCTGCCGGTTTGGTGCATAGCAGCTAGCATGTAGTTGGTTTATAGAGCGGTGAGAGTGAACCAAAATATTAAAGTTGCATACTGCAAAACCAAAATAAAGAAACTTTAAGATCTGTGGAGTTGAGAAGAACTGCAGAGTTGGATGATAATTAGCTGTGGGTTCTTCATTACAAGTAGTCATGTGATCCATTGTTAATATAACAATATTGACTATAATTGCTTTAAAGGTGCTATATGTAAGTATTTTTAGTTAATTATCAATGGAATGTGAAGAAATAACAGTTTTGAAATAATGTCAAAGATATCTATATATTGTATCACAGAGATATCTACTGAAGTTAGAGTGCTGACCGGCTAGCCCTGGACCGTCCCATCTCGTAATACCCCTTCGTAGCTCATGAGAAGTTAATGAGTCACTGTAGCGTACGGTCTGCCCTCAGTCCAACATGAAAGAATGAAGAAGTAGCGCTGCCCAGATGGCAAGAAAACAGGTTCAGTTGCAAAGAAGAGAAGTGATAGAAATAGAAGCAAAACGAAAGCTAAACTGACGTTGCTTTCCAAAGCTGGAGACAGTTCTCCGCAAGTAAAGGAATGAAGATTGATGCTTAACTTGCAACATTTGTTCTAGACTGCTAAGTAAATGGCTGTTAATGCTAACGTTGGCTATGTAGCCAAAACTTATATATAGCACCTTTAAAGTTCCCATTGGCAAAGGCATTAATTTAAGCAAGATACATAACAAAATGAGAATTTTAGTTTATTTTTTATTTATTTTACTGCGATGCATGATTGCAACGTAAGTTGTCCACAGGGACAATTTCAACACCTTTGGCTAACATATATTACAGACTATACAATATGAGATAAGCCTGTTTCTGTTTAGGTCAAGACTTGTTGTTGGTATACAATGAACTAAACTCATTTCTTTTACAGGCTCAAGCTTGATCCTACCTACATTTTAATTAAAGTCTCTATGATTTATAAAGAAAGATTGCTTAGTGATAGCGACTGACAGCTGACATGCTGGAGATTAAACACAGTCTGTTGAATGATTGAGAGTCAGTAGTCTTGAGTTAAGGCTTTGTGGCGTGCTGCTGAAATGAGAGTGATGTTTTTTTTTAACTTTAGAGATACAGTGGAACAAAAACCAAGTATGTGTGTGTTTGTGTGTGTTGGTTTGTGACGCTCTGAGGATCCGATCAGAGCTGGAGGTCAAACCGGGGAGTGATGAGGTGGCGCTTTCCTCCTTTTTCTCCTTCAGTTCTGCTTCTTGAAAGACAGATTGCATTCCATCCTCTGCCATGTAAAAAAAATAGAGCAGGCAAACACATGGATAATGTGAAGGTATCTGTTGTGTGTGTATGTGTGTGTGTGTGTGTGTGTGTGTGTGTGTGTGTGTGTGTGTGTGTGTGTGTGTGTGTGTGTGTGTGTGAGTGTGTGTGTGTGTGTGTGAGAGAGAGAGAGAAAGAGAAAGAGAAAGAGAGGGAAAGAGAGAGAAAGAGAGCGAGTAAGACAGAGAGAGAGGGAGAGAGAGAGGAGGAGGAGTGAATTAGAGGCTTGCTTGGCCAGCTTCAGACTGTGCAACGTGTCTGCTGCTGGTGGATCAGATGGCAGAAAGCTGCTGCTCTGCGTCTCCCTGCAGCTCATCTCCTCCATAATGTCTGCTTTCTGCTTAATTACAGCTCACCTGCAGCCTGGCCGGCGCTGCACACAGCCTTCTGCGGGGGGGAAACCAGAGAATCGCCCATATAAACCTTTATTTGGACTGGGGGGAAAATGCAGCCGCTAAAAAAGGGCTTTTATTATTCAGAGCCAATAACAATCATAATGTCTGCAAACCCCACAATTGTGCAGGTATTTCAAAACACAGGCAGTTTCAGCCGACTGCAGCCGCTCGCTCAAAAAAATGCAAACATCTGGTTGCCTCATGAGAGACCACGGGGCTGTTTTACAATCAGCTGCTTCACTCAGCCAGGTATCTATCTCTCTATCTATCTATCTACAGTATCCGTGTGATTACGTGGAGACAAAAGTGCAGCAACTATTACAGTGCACCTTAAATTCCAGTCAAATTTGTTCAAATAGGGTGATGATTCTTTTGATTCTGTTGTATTCACACATCACTATACTAAATAAATGAGCTTTCCCCTGCCAAAGTCACTCTGCAGGTAAACTGCAGTTTTAAGCATCCTTGCTTGAAAAGTGACACTTGAAAAGTGTCTCAAGTTCTCTGAACCTGCAGACAATTGTCACCTGCATCTGTAGCTCCCCTCAGCTTTACGGAGCTCTATAATAAGTTTCAGCTCATTGTTTAGCTGTCTGGTCCTCACGTTTACAGCCACTCTCATATAGTCGTCTTCAGGCCAAAAGGCCCTAAAAAGCCACTGTACACCACCTGCACAACACAAAAAGCAGACAGACACTATTTCTTTGGTAGAAAGAAGTTCCGATGAAAACTGTGACAAAACAGTAATCTAGAATATGAGAAATGATGCTGTGGTTTACATCAGTATTATGAAATGATATCTCAAGTGGACAGGCAACAAGTATCAAAATGGCAGTGTTGTTCAGCCAGGGACCCTCTTTGGTCCAGAAAAAAAAAAAATTACTGGGCAGACCCCTAGACAGATATTGTGAATATTCTTGGTCCCCATGTGATGAACTTTTTTCCATTTTGGACGCTAAAGTGGCAACATAGGGTCAAATTTTCAACTTTGCACACAAGATTAACAAAATGCTGTGGATTTTCATGGTCCCCAGAGAATGAATATCGATGTTTTTTGTGAACCCCTGACAATTTCTTTACTTACCCCAGCAGGCCAAAATTCTCCCTTATACTCAAGAAATATCAAAACCTGACGTCCTGTGTTGACATTCACTGAGCATGCTCGGGCTCCCCAGAGGATGACTGTGTTCTGTTTTGGACACTGTGGGCTTCTCTCGAGGTCCCCTTTCCATGCAACATATCGCATAACATATCAGGCAGATCTCTATGCTAGCTTGTGAGCATGTTCATACTCCCACGATAATAAACTCCTTTGGCCTTAATGATCATATGGCCATTTCTCTAAGGCCATCATCAGGGGAGACTCTACATATTTAACTCCACTGCTGGTTAAGTATTCAGACAATAAAATCATCAGGATATTCATTTATCTATTGATTTCATAGTATAAGGTTAATGAACAGTTGAGACCACACAAGCCACTAGTAGGATTTAGACTCTGCTATTTTCTGATAGTGTTATGTGTGTGTTATGACTTGAGTCTGAATTAAGTTTGATGATGAAAAAAATCTGGGAGTTTGGAATTAGAAAGAAGTTGGCTCACCAGACCTCTGTAGCCTGCTCCTCATCTCTGCTTGAAGCTAGCGGCTCGAGACTACATTAGCCGCTACTAACTTAACACACCCAGATCTCTTAAGGAACTCTTTGCAGTAAAGTTGCACTGTAAAGTTGGAACCAGGTTTTGACAAGGAAGAAGAATGCGTGGAATAAAAAAGGTAGTATCTCTGGTTATACTGCATCAGTTCTGATAGATTTTTATACATCGTTAGTCAGACAACGTTATGGAAGTGAAAAGCTAAATCGTTGGAGTTCTCTTTTAAGGGAGAACGCTCCCCATCATCAGCAACATCTCAGTCTTTACACTCACTCAGTACTGTGGTAATCAGCGGAAAGTTCACTTGGTGCCAAAACCAGGACTGTGAGGTCACAGTGGGTCAGATCACATGATTAGGTGGTGTAGCTCATATGCTAATGTGCACACGCTATGGCCTTGTTCAAACTAATACGGATATTTTTCTAAGTGGATATTTTCCCTCTCCGCTTCAAAAAAAATTCCGTCCACACGACCTTCGTTATACAAAATATCTCTGTACACAAGAGAACGCAAAAACAACTACAAACGCTCAAACAAGCACGTACTAACCAAGCGTAAAGAATCCGCTATATATTTTTTCAGCTTTGTGACAATGGCTTAATCAGTGGGGTTTTAAATTCTGTATATATCTTAAGAAGTGGAAGAATTTTCATAAAACAATAAAGTAGCACTTCTTCAGCAACAATATGTGAAACACATGATTGTTTAGAGACTGATAAATGTTTTTTGTCAGTGTGGAGTCTGTCGAACTAAAGCTCTCACGCTATGTTTTGGTGCAAGAGGTCGTATCATGATGACAGTAATAAACATAAAACATATTCATTTAAAGTCATGGGAACAATGCAAATAATGAGACCAAACTGGACAAACAACCTCCACCTAGATCGGAACTTCATTAGCAGCAGAAACAAATACAGAAGCTAAGCTAAACCTACAAACTAAACCAAACACTTCTAAGCCTGCAGCCATGTTAACACTCTGACAGCTAAAACCATTAAAACAATCTGGCAAACTAAAACAACAGTGAGAAAGCTACAACCAAAGGCTAATTTAACCTTTAAACTAACTTACTTATCTTAAATCAAAACCACCAGAACTTGAAAACTGCTCTAAAAATGTAAAACTGAAGCTAGACTACCAGCAGCAGTCTGAAAGTGCACCAGGAAGTAAACCAGAACCAGAAATAAAGTTTGGATTAAACTCATGTAGTGCTGGAGGAGGAGATCCTCCTTCGACCCTCCGATGCTCTTCAGGATCAGGTTTCCTCCTGCTCAGCCCCCCGTTCTTTCTCTGATCCAAACTCCAACTCTTGGAATTATGGAAGGAGGGACCTGCTTTTTTTTCCTCCTTCGTCTTTCTCTCTTTCCTTCTGTTTTTTTTTTCTCTTTGAAGGAGGGGTCCATTCTTGTCTTCCCTAAACGTGAGCAGCAGCAGCAGGATAATGAGGGTGCGTCCCCAGTCGGTCCAGTCCCCAGCACCTCCCAGTTCTTCAGGCTCCCATATAAAAACCCTGGTGGAAAGTGAGTGTAGGCAGTAGGGAGTTTTCTGCTGGGGTCAGGAGGACTGTGAACAGACGAGCGGACCCTGCCCCAAACACCCGTGTATGAGTGGAGTGTAGCAGAAAGAGAAAACACCCCAACTTTTTTCCTCTCTTGCCTCAAAGAGTCTACATGTCTAGTGGCATCTAGATATGTTCAGCTTTGTGGATTTGCGGCTGGCGCTGCTGCTCAGCGCAGCAGTGCTCCTGGTCAGAGCGCAGGGCGAGGACGACCGTAAGTTTCATCCCTTTACTGGAGCTTCTCAACCCATTTTGGTCTTTTTTTTTTTTTTTACTGGTTTTTGAAAGTGGATTTTCTCTACGTGGGTGGATGGCTGCTGTGTTCTAGGCAGAGAAGAGAAGAAAGGAAAAAGTTTGAGCTAGAAATAGGAACTTTGATGTGTGCTGCTCCTTTGTCTCCACATGGGCAGATAGGTAGACAGAGAGATAGAGCAGTGTATACGTAATGCATTGGGCATCTCAAGAAGGCCCCTCTCTCCCCCTCTCCTTGTGTTTGTCTATGTCTCTCTACCCCCCACCTCCCCCACATGCATGCAAAGCAAGCTGCTGCAGGTTTTCCAGGCTTCTCTCCAGGCTTTTACATTTTATCAGATTTGAACCCCAAAAGAGCTGGAAAAAGAGCGCTTTTTCCTGACTTGACAAGCCTGAACCTTCCGGGCCATTTAATCAGTCCGACATCCTTAACAAGGCTGCCTGTACTCCAGCCTCCCAAAAGTCAATCTCAACCTAAAAAGCTGGTAAACTCTGCGGTTTCGGATGTAAGACTGGAGGGGAAAACGGGCCTTTGCACACCATTAGCAGCGAGCATTACTCCGCTTCCAGCAGATGCAAGTCAGATAGGGAGAGCTTCTCACAGGCCTGATTGATGTGGCAGAGTAAATCACCGCCTGAGGCCACGTTTGCGAGTTGGCCAGGTGAGCGAGAGAGAGGCACATAGGGAGCAAACAGATAGAGAGACAGGAAGAGCAGGATGTGAGCAGGCGTAGTCTTGTCTGCTGGAAACATCTGACCTCTACAGCCCGAGGAAGCTCCCACTTTATGCTCTGTTACAGGGTTTGCAAAAGCTCAGATGTGTTTGCAAAGTAGATGATAGAGCACAGAAAGAGGAGGCACATGCCATTCGGTGGAGCACAGACCTCTGGTGGTGTTTCCTCCTGTAAGAGGACAAAGAAAATCAATCTCAGAGGCTCGGCTCTGGAAATAAGAACCCAGGAGTTGAAATTCTATTTTTCCAGATGTTCCTCTTGTCTGGAAAGGACCGAGCTGTCTGCCTGCTTGCCTGTCTATCTGAAGCAGATGTGGTCTGACCCTCTGAACTGTGTCACAGCGCCACCCAGAGGCTTCTCTCGCCAGCTGCAGACACATCTGGCCGCCACGTCCCCCGCACCTCCCTCTTTTTCCCCTCCTCCTCCTTTTCTTTTTCCTTTTGGTTTTTTTGTTTCCTGAAATTGCAAACACATGTGCTGCGTTTCCACCAGCGGCTGCCAAGCCGCCAGTCTGCAGCGCTGCAGCCCGTCCCTCTGAGCTCAGCACTTTGGCACGCTGGGGGATTTATGAACCCTAAGAGGAGGCCCAGGTCGGGCTTACTTTTACTGAGAAATCCACAGCAGCAGCAGCGATGGAGGTCAGGTCGGAAAATGTGACTTTCTGTTATTGCAGAGGATTAAGCAGAGGTTTTGGTTGTTGTTAGAGGGAAATTGAATCACTCGTAACCAGTGTCTCCCCGTGCGTAGCGATGATGTGATCTGCATCCGGGCCTCTCTCCGGTCCGGTTCTGAGGCTCAGGTTCTGTCCGGTGCCTTCCAACACTGAGTTGTCCAGCTTGACGTTGACCTGTTTCTGCCTTAATTGTGTTCTTCTGTGTTCTGGTCATTGTTTTCATGTCAACATATCAATTCTTGTTACGGGTTTTTTCTTTTTTCTTTTTTTTTTCTCCATGAAGCGCTTTAAAACGTTCCGAAACAAAAACATAGGCCTATATGGATCACAGCTGTTATAACACATACAAAAGCACACATTATAATCTAGCATCGAATCATATTCTGATTTCATTTTTAGGTTATGCAGTATGGGCTCGAGTATTTTGGGAAATAATTACTTTTGTTAAAACACCCCTAAAATGAAAGCTGAACATTAATAAACCAAATTGTATTTTAATGCTGATAAATGCAGTTTAAATCCAGCTCATTCTATTCTACGTCTTTAGTATTTCTTTCTCATCTATGTGTTTGTTTCAAATTGGAATTTTTAACATTTTAACAATGCCCGGCCCTCACTGTTTTTCTACTCGTCCTGTTGATCGTCCAGGCGTCTCACCTGCCTCTCTCTCTCTGTCGCTCTCTGTCGCCCCCCCAGGCACGGGCGGAAGCTGCACCCTGGACGGCCAGGTGTTTGCGGACCGGGATGTGTGGAAGCCGGAGCCATGCCAGATCTGCGTGTGCGACAGCGGCACGGTGATGTGCGACGAAGTCATCTGCGAGGACACAACAGACTGCCCCAACCCCGTCATCCCCCACGACGAGTGCTGCCCCATCTGCCCCGACGACGGTATTCTCCCAATCTCTCTCTCTAGGCTTGATTTTCACACTTGCTCCTACATTTTTTTTCTTTATCACACGCGTACACATTGGGCTACACTCCAACGTGACTGAACACATTATTAGGCCACATTGCCCCCGCTTGCACACAGATTCATTGTCCTCCAGAGTGAGACGCAAATGATGCTCCTGCTGGAAGTGAATGTGTCAGGACTTCAGGACCTCAGGATCTAGATCTTATCTAGCGCCACATTTCTGTATGTTTTGTGTTTTCTCTCACAATCTAACTATAAGTCTCCTCTCCTCTCTCTGCAGCCTTCCAGGAGCCTCAGGTTGAGGTAAATATTGATTATTTCATTGATCATCAATCATGAAAAGGATCGGTCAAAACATTTTGTAGTGGTCACTGTTTTCTGATGCCCTTCGCAGTCAATATATTTGTCATCTTCACTAAAACACCATAAATCACTGAAACAAAAATACTCAATTGGTTTGATGCAGCTGTAGGTTGTAATATTGATTACTGATCACTGACTGATGGATGATCATGGCATTTGATAATCAGGTATAAGATGATCATTCTTTAATTAACTCTATAAGTTGGTCTAACAGAGCAAACAGAATTGGTCGATTGATCATTATTAAGAATGGATCACTTGATTGATTAGATCAGATACATCATATTCTGATATTTTAACATAATCTAGTTTTGTCAACACTGACACCCTTTTTATTGTCACCCACAGGGACCCAAAGGAGAGCGTGGACCCAAGGGAGACAAAGTAGGTTCACACTCTCTTCCTCCCACGATTCAAATATTAGCCCTCGGGTGACCAGAACCCAGGTTCCTGGTCAGGTTCCTGGGGCCTCTTTGCACATTTGAGGTCTGCCAATCTTTGTGTTCATGTCGGAGCAGAAGCAGCTTAGACTGACTTTCTGTGATTACGTAGTGTTTTTTGAATGCAGGGAGAAACAAGAGACACGGGACTCAGATCCTTTAGCCAAGTCAGCCTTCAACATCAGACTCACATCAAAGTTAACAAGTGTTAGAAGTAAAACACAGTGAAGTATGAAAAGTAAGAGCTCTGGAATTATTGATTGACTACTGTGTAAACGGAAGCTGGTCCAAATGGCATCAGGGCAAACTGCTTACTATTTGTCATAACTTTGCATCATATTTAATGATGGATTTTTCATTTAAACATTTTGCCTGCCAAGCAACTGTGGCAATCAGATAAATGTAAAAAGGTTAAAGTCCCAGAAAATAGGACCATAAAGGTAAAGTGCCCATACAGTTCCTCAAAACTGCACTTAAGTGTAAAACTTGTACTATGTTACCGCCACCTCTGAATGAAGTCAGTATCTCTTGGTTTCTAGAGTTGAAGCAAGCAATTTGCTTCAACAGAGTTTGTCATGTGTCGGGAGGAGTGAAACCCTCAGCGACTGGAAACACGCTGAGGGTGAAGTTGTTTGGAGCAGGACAGGATGTTGAACCTTTGCTTGGTCGAAGGAAAGATAGAAACTTTTGCAAAGATATTTTTTTTCCCTGCCAAAACTCAGTGGTTGTCAAAGTCAAGCCGAACACCCAAGATGCTGGGTAAAGTAAATATTAGCACTCAAACTGTTGAATTTTCAAGTATGGAGACATCATTTTCACAAGAACCACAACAATTACTGATATTCCCAAAATTCAAAGGGGGCTTTATTGATTTATTTACTTCTGCGGGGTTTAGAATTGCTTTTGCAGTGGTGATGCCACTTCTACGTAAACAGATGGATTCTCAGATATAATTAGATTTGATTGGATCGGTTCATTTGTCATAACTGAATTTGATTCAGCCAGATGCAGAGATATCTTTGGTTAGCTGACAAGTTGGCTCTTTGGCGATTTTTTTGCAGATGAGTTGGGGAGGGTGGTTCTAATCATTTGTGATTAGGAGTTTTATAATGTATTCTTAATTTAATGTAGAATGTATTGCAATCGTTTATTTTTAGCATGCCATGATGATGGCGTATCTCCCCAAATACTTTTTGGCTTTTTGAATAAAAAATACTTTTTTGACTGCTCTTACCCAGTTCCTGTATCCTGATGTCACATGTCACATGACTACTACCAGTCCATTCCTGGTTGGGCACATGGTCAGTCTTGTAGGGGAGTAAACTGCGTCTCCTCCAGGTTCAATGCTGCTTTCAACACTATATGGAGCAAGTGAGCCTGTCAAGACACACATAGGAAATTAAATACTGTACACACAGATCTGGTCTGATGACGTAACAAGAGCGTAGGCTGCCATGTGATCCAAGGTTGAACAAATCCAACAGTACCTAGATGTTGTGGTTTTCTCTCTCTGCGTAGGGATGTGTTTGCATCTTAGCCCTACATCCAGGTGGACCTTTTATTCTGACTCTTGAGCCTGACCCCCACCTTTCTTTCTTTCCTACTCTCTCTTGTTCCCCACCTGCAGGGTCCTGCTGGTCCCCCTGGTAACGATGGTATCCCCGGCCAGCCTGGACTGCCTGGACCTCCCGGCCCCCCTGGACCCCCCGGCCTTGGTGGAGTAAGTTGTCTGTTTTTTTTGTTTGTTTGCTTGTTTTAATATTTCTATTTGACTGGTTTAGGCCCAACCAGGACTGTAAACAAGAGTCACATGACTCATGCATGTCGCTCATTTATTGGACAGAGTTGTGATATCGTGTCAGCCTGTTAGTAATTACAACTCCTTCTTCCTCTGGGGTGGTCAGACAAGTTAAGAACACCCAAAAAAACAACCAATTCAATTGGTTCTTCTTGGCTTCCCAGGCCTCATATCACACTACCCATAATTCCTTGTGTTTCCTGTGGTTTATTAGATTGCATTCTCACACCAAATGAACAGCATCTCATTGCTTTTGTTTTCCAACATTTCCAAATATCTCTGTGCTGTTATTTAGTGAATGGCATAACAATTGACCAGTATAAACCAATCAGAGCGTGTTGGGAGTGAATGCAGACAGGGGAGGGAGATCTGAGGCACTGAACTCCAGTCTGCTCTCAGTCTGAGGTCAGAAGGTCAGGAGTTCATTAGTGTCAGTGGAAAGAGGCTTAAGATGTTCAGGAAAGAGAAGCAGAGATGCTTTTGTTGTTTGTTTGATTTGTTTATTGTAGAATGGCTGAATGGGAAGAATTTCATATCCACAGGCCTCATTTTATCATGCAATGCTAGCATTAGCAATCTCACAGTCTAATTTAGTTTGCTGTGTTTCAGCATACAAACATAACACTCCCACACTGACTAATCTTATGTATAATTTATCATTTACCCACATGTTAATTTCAGGCTAAGCTAACATGACATACGATCCCAGTCTAATGTACCATCCTTATGCAGAGCTTTACCACTAACTAAACGCACGCCACGAATAGCTGCAAATGTCAGTCTAATTTAGCCTGCTTCAGTTTAGCATTGACCTCCATTAGCATACTTAAGTAATATTCTTATGTGAATTTAATTTTAGCATGTTTATGTAGAATTGACTTCAGTCCTAACGGACCACAACATGTCAATGACAGACTTCTAATTGACCATGCTAAGCTAACCTAGACTCTAGAGCCAGCATTAGCCAAGCCTCACGTCACCTCACATAGGATATTCTCCTTCTACTGCTGTGTGCATGTGAGTCACAAAGTGGCTTTTGTGGTCAGATAATATCAGTAGCATCCAAAGAGAGGAGACTGAGCTCAACCAGTCTCAAATTACCACAATAAGGTCAAAGGTCAGGGGAGGATCCTGGCTCACTGAGAAGTGAAGGGGACCAAATTTATACTTAAATCTTTATAAACTGCCTTATCAATGGAATACTCCAATGTCCACAGAATTGATGAAACATGAATTAGGAAACGGGAGAGAAAGAGGAGTTGGACACTTAGAGCTGCTGGAAACATACTAGAGCAGAGACACTAAGAGTACTCTATGATATTGGATCTGGCTTCTGCATAAATCTTAATTTTCAGGATTCCATTGAGACATCATTTAGGCTGTTTTGGCTTGACTGCCCCAAAATCTATCGGACGTGCTTTTTTCATACACCCCCAGGTGCATAGTAGGTCATTGAAAAAGAGAAATGGGTCTTATCTTGTCATAAAATTGTGTGAAAATGCCGTGTTTTACATGTAACTGGCATATAATACTCAGGGACAAAAGAACGTAGAAAAGGCATTTTATTTCTGATATGGAAGGTTGAAACCTAAACTTCGTGTAGGGAATTGACATTTTTGTACAATATGTCATATGACTGATGGATCTGAATATTAATAATTCAGTACAAAATGCTGTTTCTCTGTGGTTAACATGGCCGTCTTGTGTTTTTTTTTTTTCCAGAACTTCTCCCCTCAGATGTCTGGTGGTTACGATGAGAAATCTCCTTCCATGCCTGTCCCTGGACCCATGGTAGACACATATACATACATCCATACACCTGTATCAGTTCCCTCTGAATTGTGATGATGTGATGTCTGACCTTACCTCTGTTTTATTGACAGGGACCAATGGGACCCCGTGGACCCCCTGGACCTCCTGGTGCTGGCGTAAGTACACCACTTCTTCCTTCCTCAAGTTAGTTCCGGACTCTCTCACACTCCTTTCCTTCACTGCACTAGAGTTCATTTCCTAATGAAAAAAAAAGCACAAATCCTGGGGCCTTGTAAAACTACAGGCACTAGACTGGAGGAAAGTGGAAAAACTGAGTTGAGTTCTGAGCCGAACACAAGCGTGCTCCCATAGACACAGTCAGTGCTTCCGTTGCTAGTTAGTTTACGGTAACGTCTGTACTGTTGATACACTATTTGGTGTGAATAACCACAGTTGGTTCCGGGGTTTGAACAATGATAGGCAAGACACTGAAGATGTGTGTGTTTTGACCAAGACACCACTAAAATATGAATTGTCAGCACCAGGAATGATCTTATAAACATTTAAGCTGATGGGACAGCGTTTAGATTCTGATATTCACCACAGTAACCAGTAAAAAGCAGGGAACTTCTTCATGCTGGATCACATCTTCACCGAGACACTGATGCAGAGGGCTAGAACAGATCTGTGAATTCAGCTGAAGCTAGCCAGGACTCCCTCCAAATGTACACAAATGCTTTCCAGAACAAGTTGCTGAATGTGAGTGCTGCCATACAAAGAGAGAAATAGGGTCCTGTTGTTCTCATCACCGCTGCATTTATTACGCGGCTACTGCCCCCCCCCCCCCAAGTCAGCCGACAGCAGCCATGAAACAAAGATACCCCACTGACAGACAGACAGACAGACAGATAGCTGTGTCTCCTGTGTGTGAGGCTACATAGACAAACAACATCTCCTGTTTGGAGTGGCTCGTATATGCATGTGCATATTATCACAATACCAACAGATCGTCATATTTTATACAGCAGTGGTGTGACTGTTTCAGTGATGGTGTTTTGGTGTGTCTCCCCCTACAGGGACCTCAGGGATTCACTGGCCCCCCTGGTGAGCCTGGAGAGTCTGGCCCTGCAGTGAGTACCAAGAACATGGAAACAAATACACACTTACATTGCACCTTTGCTAGGCTATAGCCATTTTCATCTTGTGCGTGTCTTTCTCTACAGGGTGCCATGGGTCCCCGTGGCGCCGCAGGCCCTCCTGGAAAGAACGGAGAGGATGTAAGTCCACTGGATCTGTTTATATTCACCGGCTATATCTCAGCTTAGGTCACAGAATGACTTTAAGTGTTTCCCATTCATCAGTTTATTTGTGGCGGCCCACCACACCATCAACACTGACCGTGGACCATCAAAAAATCCATAACGTTTTTACCGTCCATCCCCGTCCGTCTCTGTACTGGCCCTCTCCGTGTGCCTGTCATTGTACTGTGCTTACGGGCCAATCACATTATGTGATCAACCCTCAGCAGCCCGACCCGAGTCGGTGAGGGTTGCTTTTTGCTTGACACAATGTGCAGCAATGGAGCTGTATATATTGTTCAGTTATGTATTTCTCACAGAGTACTTGGCGAGTAAAATATTTGCAGTAGAGCACCCTATATACAGTTGTATTTTAATAATTAATTTAAGAAGGCCCCCATCAGCTCCCGCCACCAGCAGAATCTAATTCTGTGGGAAACACTGACTTTATCCTTCCATTCCGTTCATCCCATTTTCTCTGCCTCTCTCTCTCTCAGGGTGAGTCTGGCAAACCCGGTCGCGCAGGTGAGCGCGGACCTCCCGGTCCACAGGTAAGTTATCATGGCATCGTAATTCTTAGTGATATAATGTAAAAACAAAAACAGAGCTGTGATAATAAATTGTGTCTACCTCTTTTCTTTCTTTCAGGGAGCTCGTGGTTTCCCAGGAACCCCTGGTCTGCCCGGAATCAAGGGACACAGAGTGAGTCGAAACTTACAGCTCCCCCTTTTCAACAAACTACAAATCAGCAACATAGCATCTCCTGACTGTGGACTTGTGTGGACTCGTATGTCTCTCTTTGTCTTTAGGGATTCAGTGGTCTGGATGGTGCTAAGGGAGAAACTGGCCCTGCTGGACCCAAGGTGACTGTCCTTCTTTGATTCCCTTTTCCACACTAGGTCTTAGTGTAGAAAAATGCCAATTTCAAATACCCAGCCAAAGGCTAGCAGTGATAGAAGCACTACTAGTAAAACTAGCAGCAGTAGTAATGGTAGTGGTACTTGTAATAGTAGCAGCACTAAAACAGTGGCAGTAGTACTAAAAGCAGTAGCTGTAACAGTGGTGCTAATTGCAATGATGATAGTAGTAGCAGGAGAAGACCTTGTACTCATAGTATTAATGGGATACTCCAGTGAGTAGTATCGCACTTTCATAAAGTTGGGGAACTCACAAGACATGGATTTAAAAAGAATGGTTAAAAATGAGCTGCAGAAGTCATGATATTCTGACTTTAAGTCCCTAAAATTGGCTTTAACCTACTACTACATTTCCCATAATGGAGCTTAGCTCTACCCTGCCATGTAAATGCCCATGTCTCTCAAACTTCAGATCCCCAGTTTGTTATACAGGCTTTCTGTTATAAATTTATAGTCTTCAAGCCCAATCCAACCCCTAATGACTTGTTAACTTACTTTTATGTTAAAAGCGGTGGACTGACCCTTTAAGTAAGTCTTTGTATTACTACTAGTTGTGGTCACAGTAGTGTTACAAGTAGAAGCAGTAGCAGCCACATTGGCAAATGACGCTACAGTTTCTATCTTCTCATCACCTCACCTGCCAGTGTGTTTATGTGTGTTTAGGGAGAGGCTGGAGCTGCTGGTGAG
The DNA here is from genome assembly GCF_016859285.1 of Xiphias gladius. Lineage (NCBI taxonomy): Eukaryota > Metazoa > Chordata > Actinopteri > Istiophoriformes > Xiphiidae > Xiphias > Xiphias gladius. The sequence continues at coordinate 1,254,007 of NC_053402.1, forward strand.
AATGGAACCCCTGGTGCTATGGTGAGTAAAACAAACATCCCATGTTTTCTGTGTAGTTGCCATCTTGGTTTTTCTTCCACTTCCAGTTGATGCCAGTTTGAAGAGTATAGCTGACTGACTCTGTCTCTCTCTATCTCAGGGACCTCGTGGTTTGCCTGGTGAGAGAGGCCGCACTGGTGCTACTGGAGCTGCTGTGAGTCCACACAGACACATCCAACTTCTGTAATCAATTAATCAATCAATGAACATACCAAACAATCATGTTTGTCTGTGTGCTGCAGGGAGCTCGTGGTAACGATGGTGCTGCTGGTGCTGCTGGACCTCCCGTAAGTCTGTCAATATCTAAAGCTTCAATTCTTCCCAGAACGTTTTAGTGTGAATGTCCAGGAATCTGCAACTCTGTCCTTTGCTTAGCATTTGAAAGTAAAACTTCCAATGACCCTAACTGTCCAAAAAACTCCAGAGCAATTCCCGGCTACTTTTCCAAGTGGAAAAAAGGGAATAGGTACCACTTAATAAACAAAAAAACCAAAATAAGCTCTAATACGCTCAACTTAAAACACATATCTTAACTTAGATGCCCCTAGAGTGTAAATGTCCTTTTTTTTTTTTGCTTATATTATTAATTTCCTAAATTCTAATTTTTGTAAAGGTGTAAATTGTTCCAGTGCTTTGTAAAATGCAGTCAGTAAAAGTTTGAATTTTGCTCTGATAGATAAGTCAAGCATACCAAAATAATTTTGCTGTAGCACTGAGCAGATGAATCTGCTGTGTTTCTCTGAATCTCTTTATCGTTTTATTGTTTCTTCTCAGGGTCCCACTGGCCCCGCTGGACCTCCTGGATTCCCTGGTGGCCCTGGAGCCAAGGTACAATTAAACCCTAAATGATCCATACCAATAATCTTCAACATCCTCCATTTTTAATGGCCTTCATCTTCAACAGCTTCCTTATTCTTCTACAGCATCCACCATCAAAAATGACACCATAGAGGACATTTAGCTTCATCCAATTTCCTCTTCTCCTCTCTTCCCAAGAGAGGTTGTAAGGGCCATTAGAAAGTCAGTGACCTTACTTTGCAGTGCTTTGAAGCTTTTATCTTAATGTGGCCAGGTAGTTGACTTTCAATTTCACCTTTGACCCAACGGGCCTCACATGGAGTGGTGATCATACAAGGTCATCTGAGCTGCACAGGAATTCTGTGCTATGTCCCAAATCCATACTACATGCTACCTGTAAGCAGGTTTAAGGGTATGTGGTGTGTTCATACTGGAAAAGTGACAAAATCAAGTGCACCTAAGTGTCAGTATGGATACTAAATTTGCTTTACTATTTGAGTGTGCTTTTGGTAGACTCTATTATCCCACAACGCAAAGCAGTAATGGAAATGAAGTTGCTCGTGGCAAGTAGCAGTATCTCTCCGAAATCGTAGTTTTTGATTGAAATCCATTGGCACACTTTTTGTGTCTTTTCCTATTAATACAGAATGTTAAAGAATATGAATTGCTTGTATAAAAATGTTGGTAGCACTGTATTTAGAAGATCAGTATTTAGTGATACTTTATAATATCACTTTGAGTTTTGAATCGGGGCACAGCTCTGGTTTTGGTTCATTTTTGGCTGAGGTTCAGTCTAGGAGACTTAGGAAGTGAACACGGTGTACCCTCAAAAATAAAATCCTCTGTTCTCCTATTTTCATATTTTCTTTCCTTTTGTCTTTTTTCTGTGCTCCTGTCATTTTACATTCCTCTACAAGTCTTTGACCATGTTGAATCATAGCTTTGTTGTTGGTGGACATGATTATCTAAGTCCTGTTCTTTCTACCCAGGGTGAAGCCGGAGCTCAGGGTGCTCGTGGACCTGAGGGCCCCGCTGGAGCCCGTGGTGAGCCTGGAAACCCCGGACCTGCTGGCCCTGCCGGACCTTCTGTAAGTACTAACAATAATGCCTTAATTATTGCAATGATTCTAGACTGTCGGGAAGAAAATGCACCACAGAAGAATTGTTTGTAGCCCACTTTTTAAGTTCATTGGGCAAAACAATAATCAAAGAAAGTAAAACTTCCTCATTGGCTGCTCCTTTATGATTATATATAATGGTGACTAAATCATTCACAAAAAAAAACCTGGATTGTTTATGAAAATCTTTCCCCTTCTCTCTCCTCTCAGGGAAACCCTGGAACTGATGGAGCCCCTGGAGCTAAGGGACTCCCTGTGAGTATCTCACCCAACACATTTCCTTTAAAGGCATGCCAGGGTTGAAGGTTTGAATCCCTGTCGAGCTCAAGAGGTTGAGCAAGGCACTTACAAAGCAGCCAGGGCTGGGGTGTCATAGTTAACATAGCGACAGATACTCATTACTGCCAGTACAGTACGGCACGATGTGACTGTGTTGTTGTTGGGTGCTGCCCCCTGCAGGGTGCTGCTGGAGTTGCTGGAGCTCCCGGTTTCCCCGGACCCCGTGGACCCCCAGGACCTCAGGGTGCTGCTGGTGCCCCAGGACCAAAGGGTAACACTGTGAGTAAAGCTCTCTCAGAACTAGCCAAAGCCAAAAATAGTATTTTCTTAAATCTGTCCCTAATGATGGAGATAATTAAAGATAAGTCGTCAGTCCAAACATGGTGAAGTAAAAGTAAAACTACTGAATCAAAAGAAAACATCATGTATCAACTAAGGTTACTTCCAGTGCTTTGTCTGTTTTTTTTTGTTTTTTGTTTTATTTGTTTTTTTTTTTGATGACAGCTATTTGTGTTGTTTTTGTTGTTTAGGTTATTTGTCTGTTTTTGTCTCTTTTTTTTTTTTTTTTTATTTGTTGTTGACATCTGTACCAGTTATTGTTTATTTGGCTTGTGTTTGTCCTTTTGATTTAGATGACTGTCATTAGTTGTTGTTGAACTTTTTTTTGGTTTTGTTTGTTTATGTTTGCTTATTTGCTTGTTTCCCTCAGGGTGAGGTTGGGGCCCCAGGAGCCAAGGGAGAGGCCGGTGCCAAAGGAGAGGCTGTAAGTTCACCACAGTCAGCATAAATCATGATGCATAGCTCTCTCTCTTTCTCTCTTTCCCTCTTTCTCTCTCACTCCACATAAGCAGTATATATATATAAATGCACACCTTTATACACATTTGGTCATGCTGTCAATTTGTGTTCTCAAGGGTGCCCCAGGAGTTCAAGGACCCCCAGGACCTCATGGTGAGGAGGGCAAGAGAGGACCCAGAGGAGAGCCCGGTGGTGCAGGAGCCCGTGGAGTTCCTGGAGAGCGAGTATGTTTCTTGCCTAATTTTCACTACATTGTACACATACTGTAATATTCTATAAACTGATTGTGATGGGGAGGGAAGGTGATAGAGTTGCCTTCTGGTGGTGCATTCTTGCCACAAATAGAAATAGCTTTGATTATCTAAATAGAATTATTTTTAAACATTTGCTGAAATTGCCATTTTAAGGCAGCTGTGTCACCTAGATTTAACTGCATCAGTTTGAATTTATTCTGATTACTTTTGTACAGCTACAGACTTAACATGATTTTAAATTAGAAGAAAAAAAAACTTTATGCAGATCAGTGCATATTGGATTACATATTCTTCTCTGCTTGGAATCCAAACATGAGGGAGGGCAAAGGTCAAAGTATATAAATATATCAAGACCATGTAAACAAACACTCCAGAGCCCCGCAGTCCAAAAAAAAGTAGCGCTGTCAATGCAAACATTACGAAAAAATGCTATTAGATATATTGTGCAAGAAAGACAGAAAAGGGTCTAAATAGAATAGAATGGAATACAAATAACTTTACACTCTGGGTTGCAGAGTCTCATGCTACCACTAGGGGCGTGGTCATGTCACAGGTGTCTTAACAGCAGCTGCTTCTCGAGTCAAGATCCCAGATCTGACCAACAGTGCATCATGCCTCAAAGGTTTCAGGCAGTTTTATTGTGTTTTGATTATATTGTATCAATTCGGAATTTAATAAATTTTTTAAAAATTTCTAAAAGAAATCTCTAAAATTTGCAATCCGTTAAGACAATATAGTAAGATTTAACTAAGGTAGAGTAGACTTTGAATTTCTTTCCAGAATACACGTGGCATGGATCAATCATGCCAAAGGACAGGATGTGTTTCAGCTCTTGTTTTAGCTTATCCCTGTCTACATGTAACACTGTTGGCGTTTGCTCATAGGACTAAGCAAGATGTGCTTAATACTCTCTACAGGGTGCCCCTGGTGGTCGTGGTTTCCCTGGTTCTGATGGCTCTGCTGGACCCAAAGTGAGTGAAGCAGACACACATGCACATCTTTTCATCTTTACAGTTTAGATTTAACTAATCCTTACCTTTCCTCAATTCTTTCCTGTCTGCCTCTTTCTTTCTCCCTCTTCCTTCCCATAATAGGGTGCCACTGGTGAGCGTGGTGCCCCTGGTGTTGTTGGACCTAAAGGTGCCACTGGTGAGCCTGGCCGCACCGGTGAGCCTGGTCTGCCTGGAGCTAAGGTGAGATTCATACTAACTATCTATCACATAATTTTTATCAACATCATTTATCCACTGTACAGGCGCTCCTCTGACCTCTGTGTTTTTACCCATAGGGTATGACAGGCAGCCCTGGCAGCCCTGGACCTGATGGCAAGCTTGGACCTTCCGTAAGTTCATTTTCAGTTTAATAGTTCGCTCCTAATCTCATCAGAATACCTACATTTTAAGTTTATGTAAATTTATCCTTAATCCTCCTTAACAGGGAGCCCCTGGACAAGATGGCCGCCCCGGACCCCCTGGCTCCGTTGGAGCTAGAGGCCAGCCTGGAGTCATGGGATTCCCCGGACCCAAGGGAGCCAGTGTGAGTAATGTGTTTCAACTGCTACACAGTATCTTTGATCAGATGTTTGAGTATTTCAGTTATTGGGTTACCGATAACCAGACTACTCATAAAATGGTCTCCACATCTTTGGTAATAGTGCTTTTCTACACCTGTATGTAGGGTGAGGCTGGAAAGCCTGGTGAGAGAGGAGTAATGGGACCCACTGGCCCTGCTGTAAGTTGTCTACACTACACTGCTCTCTGAATCTACTGTACTCTACAATTTGATTTTCTTGTTATGTATAGAAGCTTTTTGTCTAAAAGCCTGCCATCTTTCTACCCAGGGTGCCCCTGGAAAGGACGGTGACGTTGGTGCCCAGGGACCTTCTGGACCTGCTGTGAGTAACACACGAAAAACCACACTCATGTCCACAGTAACATCTGGCTCAGGTGTAGTACCCCTTATAAGCCTGATAGTCTCTCACTATGAAATACTTACAATTACACATGTAGCTACGTATAGCAAGTCATACCCACACAATGCATTACTTCTGGTTATTTCTGTTAGCTCTGACACTCCCTCTCATGCTCATCATCAGGGTCCTTCTGGTGAGAGAGGAGAACAAGGACCTTCTGGATCTCCTGGATTCCAGGGTCTTCCAGGACCCCAGGGTGCCATTGGTGAGACTGGCAAGCCCGGAGAACAGGTACTGACTGATATATGATTAATCTACGTTCTCTGATCAAATTGATACTTTCTAGTGAATTAACGCATTATGTTGCCTTTCCCTCTATTTCTCGGTCTATCTAGGGTGTGCCCGGTGAGGCTGGAGCCCCTGGACCTGCTGGAGCTAGAGTAAGTCCCTCATTATCACCATATTACAATTACAATTACTACAATTACTCAGTAGTCCGCACCCAACAGTATCCTTTAACGGAGAATCATTGAAGAGTATTATATTAGTTTATAATGAATACATCCTTACCAACAACGCTACAAAAAGTTAAAAAAGCTATACGATAGTGCTGCTATAAATTGATTCAGTTATGTTTGCAGTTAAAGCGAACTAAATTGTTGTTTAAAATGTAGGTTACTGTAACACAGTGAACTGCTTAGACTTTTGCCCCAGTTTTCAGTCCAAAACACTGTTAGCAAAGAACTGTTAGCTTGCTAACTAGCCAACAGGTTCATTTAGCCAATACACTGATGTTAATGTTACTAACTGCTTGCTAATAATAGGCTAATGCCACAGGGATGTTGGCTAGCTGTGCAGATAATATGGCTAGTTTTAACTTACATTGTCTAAAAACAAGGACCACTAACAGAGCCAGCTTTTCACCTCACATTAGTCAGTACCTTCCTTTGGGGAATGCCATCCACCACTCCTATTTCCACTTAAATAAATCTTTGCCACCCCTTCCCTTCAGGGTGAAAGAGGATTCCCTGGCGAGCGTGGTGCGTCTGGCCCTATTGGACCAACTGGTGCCCGTGGATCCCCTGGATCTGCTGGAAACGATGGTGCTAAGGTAAACCCCGGCAGATGTTGAAAGAAAATAATGGATGTCCTATGATCAGGCAGCAGATTCTACTCTTTTGATTATTCTCCTAATCATTCTTCTCATCTTGCTCTCCTACTTCCTCTTCTTCCTCTTCTTCCTCAGGGAGATGCTGGTGCCCCTGGTGCTGCCGGAGCTCAGGGTCCTCCTGGACTGCAGGGAATGCCTGGTGAGCGTGGTTCCGCTGGTCTTCCAGGACTGAGGGGAGACAAAGTGAGTCGCTTCAACAGTATTCCTAGTACTCATAATATTCCCAGCATATAGCATGAGGTGTATCTAGTCACTTCTGATGTGCACTAGTACACTGGTAAGACTTTCAGGGTTAATACAGATCTAACTTGTTAATGTAGCAAAAAAACTTTGATCAGGCCTTCCACTATGATGAATCTTAACAGTATAAAGCCATCACCACCATCAACAGCAGCTTCCCAATATCACTACCTCATATTATCCACAGCAATTACTGGTCTGTTGTAGTACCACTAATCGAATGCTCCCAGTATTTCAGGATCTGATGTATGATCATCCCCCTGTATACCCCCCCTTACCACCATAATAACTTAGGGTGACCAAGGAACTAAGGGAGCTGATGGAGCTCCTGGTAAGGATGGTCCCCGTGGTTTGACTGGACCAATTGGACTTCCCGGACCTGCTGGAGCCACCGGAGACAAGGGAGAGCCTGGTGCCGCTGGAATGGTCGGACCTGCCGGAGCCCGTGGGCCACCTGTAAGTAACAGTCTGTCTAGCCCTGTCAGGAGCAGAAAACGAACCTGAAATTCAAATTTCTCTATCCACTTGACTCTTGAATTTTCAAATCCTTGGTTGACTCTTCTTCCTCCTCCTCTTCCTCAGGGTGAGCGTGGAGAGGCCGGACCACCTGGACCTGCTGGATTCGCTGGACCCCCTGTAAGTCATCTCTCCATGAATGTCCTGACTTCTCCTACCATTGGTTTTTGTTTTGCTTGAAGCTTTAACACAGAATTTACTAAGAAATTATTTGTCTCTCTCTCCATCCACCACCATTCCACTCCAACTCAGGGTGCTGATGGACAGCCTGGTGCTAAAGGAGAGGCTGGAGAGAATGGTGCTAAGGGAGATGCTGGTTCCCCTGGCCCTGCTGGACCCACTGGTGCCCCTGGACCCGCGGTTTGTAAACTTATACATTCACAACCCATTACAGTACATGAAATGCAGTAATTTGCAATAGATGGCTACATTGCCTGAAACTGGTTCTTTAATGTTGACTGACACTATGTTGTGTTCTTTCAGGGTCCCGTTGGAAATGCTGGCCCCAAGGGAGCCCGTGGACCTGCTGGACCTCCTGTAAGTCACCATTCTTTCTCTACTCTTTCCTTCTCTTCCTCTAACATTTAAATTTATACCAACCTGGCTGACTACAGCTTCAGTCCCTAGATCAGGATAATCTCAAGCAGTAGTTTATAGGTCAGAGCTGACAGTGCCCCTGACCATACTGTCAATTCTTGTCAGAGCTGAGCAAAGAAAGTTGAAAACACTGAAAAGTAGTCTACAGACAATCCACTATAAAGATGTTCTCATTCAGATGTTTTACTTGAATTGCCAAAAGCCCATTGTTTATGATTAATCTTTGCTTTTTTATTGTTTGAACTGACTTGATATAGCCATTTTTCTCACTTCAGTCTTCTAATGGGGCTCTGTCTGTCACTTAGGGTGCTACTGGCTTCCCTGGTGCTGCTGGCAGAGTTGGACCTCCTGGCCCCTCTGTAAGTCATTCTGTAATGTTATTAACATTTCTTGCCCCTGTGGAAGAGCTCAATGTCCAGGATGGTTTTTAGCATTGTTGTATTCCCCCCCCCCCACACAGGGCAACCCTGGACCTCCTGGACCTTCCGGACCAACTGGCAAGGAAGGTATCAAAGGAAACCGTGGTGAGACTGGACCCGCCGGTCGTACTGGTGAGATTGGTGCTGCTGGACCCCCAGGACCTGCTGGAGAGAAGGGTAGCCCTGGTGCTGAAGGTGCCCCCGTAAGTTATCTTTATCACAAAATCTTCAGAACAGACTGGAATACGCAACTTCCACCTCAGTCTATCAAAGAACCAAATTATTGATTGCCAATAAATATCAGCTTGATTTGATACTGACTAAATTAATAGGTAACTCTAAGTAGTAGCACTGGATTAGTTAAGTCTTCACATTTTCACTGACTGCATGCAGAACTTGTTTAGGTTTTGGTTGCTGTCAGTTCTACCACCCTACACATTGAAGTCTAAACAATTTGTCTTTCTTTATCTCTGTGGCCACCTGCAGGGTAGTTCTGGTCTGCCTGGACCTCAGGGTATTGCTGGACAGCGTGGTATTGTTGGTCTGCCTGGACAGAGAGGAGAGAGAGGTTTCCCTGGCATGCCCGGACCTTCCGTAAGTTCCTAATTTTAGTCAGTTAACAAACTACAAAATGGAAAGTGGATCTGATGGAACAGGACAGGAAATCCAAATGTCTTTAAAGAGTCCACACTATGTTTGAACCAAATATGACCCCAAATCAAGAAATATGGAAGAGTACAAACCACTTCTAGATCTGATTATGAAAATAAAACCTCTGAGAATGAATGGGAAATACTATTCAACTCTAGTTTAGTCCATGAAAACGCCCAACTCACCTGGCTGCAATGTTGTGTGGCCTTCCACAAGCATTAAGCAAAATTTTTATACTCAGATCACAAAATGTTAGTAAAGTTGTGTTTTTTTAGGTAGTGCAAAGTAAGTTTCATTTGTAACTTCCCATTTGCTGCCTTAGCACCAACTTTAAACAGTTAGAAAAGCAACTGTGATTATTATAACTAGATGGATTGTGGCTGTGTCATCCACAGGGAGAAACTGGAAAGCAGGGACCTTCTGGCCCCGGTGGTGAGCGCGGACCTCCTGGACCCATGGGACCCCCTGGACTGGCTGGAGCCCCTGGAGAGTCTGGACGTGAGGTATGACGAAACAATTGCACTTGAGAACAACAAGGCTATCTGTCTCTCCTTTTGTATACTAGTGTCTATAAGTCAACCCTCTAGGGTTGTCTCTTTTTCTTAATCAGTTAACCTGCTATATGTTTTTGTTTTAGGGAATCCCCGGTAACGAAGGAGCAGCCGGTCGCGATGGAGCTGCTGGACCCAAGGTGAGTTCATTGCTTCCTGACCAGCATCAGACAGCAAGCTTTTTTTTGTCAAAGAAGTCAGTGGGCGCAGCTAGATAGCTAATAGTTTGAGTTTAGAAGAGTCAGCTCAGTTGACCCGAACCAACCAATGTAGCCAAGGTCTTTTAGCAAGCTATCATTATGACACACTGCAAAGTTTCTTTAGACCAAAATCGGTGGTCAAAGATCAGTGAGCTCTTGAAGGACAGTTAGTTGGTTTTATCTGAGCATTTTTCACCACTGCAGACCCGTAACTTCCCTGGACATGGAACTGGACAGGCCATGCTAATAAAATACAAAGACTATAGACTATAAAGTCATTTTGTGTTTGTGTTTTAGGGAGACCGTGGAGAGACTGGCGCTGCTGGAGCCCCTGGTGCCCCTGGACCCCCTGGTGCCCCCGGACCTGTTGGACCCGCTGGAAAGAATGGTGACCGTGGAGAGACTGTGAGTGATGAAGCCACACTGATAATTTTTCAGTTTAGCCAATGTCCTGATCTTATTATGGATCCATCTAAGTTCAGGTAATGTTGATGAAAATTAGCCACAGGTATTAGATCTACTGTAGGTGACAGCAAACATAGCCTTTCAGTGCAACCTGCCTCTAGCTGAAACAAATTTTTCTATGTTTCAGGGACCTGCTGGCCCAGCTGGTATTGCTGGCCCTGCTGGACCTCGTGGCCCTGCTGTAAGTAACAAAATCAGCACCATTAGTAGACTAGTACAATAGATGGAACACCTTGCAGAGGAAAACAAAACAAAACACTTAATCCTCTTGTTCCTCCCAACAGGGAGCTGTTGGACTTCGTGGAGACAAGGGAGAGACCGGAGAGGCTGGCGAGAGAGGCATGAAGGGACACAGAGGATTCACTGGCATGCAGGGACCTCCTGGACCTTCTGTATGTTACTTTACACTTGAGCCAATACATACTGCATACAAAAAGACGTATTTTAAAGTACACACACTTAACCTCTAACTCCTATTTTTGTTTATGAACCCATAGGGACCCTCTGGAGAGCAGGGACCTGCTGGTGCTGCTGGACCCGCCGGTCCTAGAGTGAGTGAATACACCACAATAGCTTTAACTGCAAAAGGAATTTAACATTTTCATATTTGCTGTTTTCCACATCTGAAAGTGTTTGGTGGGACTTTGACATTTAGACACTATAAGGTTTTCCACTATCCTGTTTGCAGGGCCCCTCTGGATCTGCTGGTTCTCCTGGTAAAGATGGTATGACCGGCCTGCCTGGACCCACTGGACCTCCTGGACCTCGTGGACGCTCTGGAGAAATGGGACCTGCTGTAAGTCACACTAACTGTCACCTATCCATCCATTCATTTGTTCATATACCTTGTGTTTCTCAACATGGAGGTTATGACCTTTTTAGGAGCACCACAAAGCTTTTACCAGTAATGAATTAACCAACTTCTTCTCTTCCTTCTCTTCTCTTCTTCTTCCTCTTCCCCTCTCTCAGGGTCCTCCTGGACCTCCTGGTCCTCCTGGAGCACCTGGTGCCCCTGGTGGTGGATTCGACCTCGGCTTCATCGCCCAGCCTCAGGAGAAGGCACCCGATCCCTTCCGCATGTTCCGCGCCGATGATGCTAACGTTCTCCGCGACCGCGATCTGGAAGTGGACAGCACCCTGAAGAGCCTTAGCCAGCAGATTGAGCAGATCCGCAGCCCCGACGGAACCCAAAAGAACCCTGCCAGAACCTGCCGTGACCTCAAGATGTGCCACCCTGACTGGAAGAGCGGTGAGTCTTTTCGATAAAATGATAGGATATTTTAAAGAATAGAGTGGGGGTGGCCCTAATGGACTGATTAAATTTTTTCAGGCCATACACACGTTTAATAACCTTTAGAGGAAGTAGAATGAGTGGACAACGGTAGACTTAGGACAGCATAAGGCAGTTGGTAGATTTGGGAGTGGGGAAATTGTCTAGGAGACAAATAGCATGCTGGAGTTCTGACTTTTCTAACTTTTTCCTCTCTGAACTCCTTGTTCTTCAGGTGAGTACTGGATTGACCCTGACCAGGGCTGTACTCAGGACGCCATCAAGGTCTACTGCAACATGGAGACTGGAGAGACCTGTGTATCCCCAACTCAACACGAGGTTTCCAAGAAGAACTGGTACACCAGCAAGAACATCAAGGAGAAGAAGCACGTCTGGTTCGGAGAGGCTATGAACGACGGCTTCCAGGTAAATGTGCTAAACCTGACAATCTGCGCGCTTCCCACCTCTCCTCAGTTTGTTTAGTTCCCTTTTAATCTCCTCCTCCTGTCCTTCTCCATCTTCTTCTCATTCCAGTTGTTAACTTCACCTTACCCATGAGCTCATTTCCCTCCTTGCCTTCTGTATGGTCAACTTCCATCTCAGGTCCTCCTTCCTCTACCCCTCCTCTCGTCTCGATTCCACTTCTTCTAACTCCTGTCTCTATTTCTCATCTATTTTTCAACTCAATCATACCCCTCTGCTTCTTATCCCTTGTCCGCCCTCACAGCTCCAGCCACTAACTACTCCCTCCATCTCTTTCCTACACAGTTCGAGTATGGCAGCGAGGGCTCTCTGCCAGAGGATGTCAACATCCAGCTGACCTTCCTGCGTCTCATGTCCACTGAGGCATCCCAGAACGTCACCTACCACTGCAAGAACAGCGTTGCCTACATGGATGCCGCTGCTGGCAACCTCAAGAAGGCCCTGCTCCTCCAGGGCTCCAACGAGATCGAGATCAGAGCCGAGGGCAACAGTCGCTTCACCTACAGTGTCCTGGAGGATGGATGCACGGTGAGGAATCTTTAGTCGATACTCTTATCCCAATTCCAATGACAGCTGTTTTAGAGGAATTAGATGTCAGAGGTCGCAATTCAGTACGCATATACACTTCCTGATGGTTTATACGCAGTGTTTTTGAATAAGATAGCAACATACTAATGGAGTACGTAAGACATCTTAAATGCATTCTCGCTGCTGTAGCTAGTATTCTAGTTCATGTGCTTTAAACAAGATTTCAGGCAAAATTTTGAAATTTCCTGTTTTAACTTTGTGTGGCAATTTTGAAAGTTGACACTAACTCCCCTTTCTTCTTCTCTGCTTCCAGTCACACACCGGTACATGGGGCAAGACAGTCATCGACTACAAGACATCGAAAACATCTCGCCTGCCCATCATTGATATCGCTCCTATGGACGTTGGTGCTCCAGACCAAGAGTTTGGCCTTGAAGTTGGACCCGTCTGTTTCTTGTAAAAAGAGAAATCTGGACTTGAAATTGTTGTTGTGTGTGTGAGTGTGTTTTATTTTTTCTAGCAGTCATCTCTCTATAAAAAAAAAACCCCACCAAAACGTTCTTCTAATGCCATTTTTCTGAAAAATCCAACCCCTCGCTCCTGATTCTACGAGTTTCCATTCGGCCATTGTTCCGATGGTCCACTTTGCCTAAAACCTGCACTTCAACAAGATGTCGGTGATGTGGCAGTGTCTGCATCATTGTGTTTGGGACCACTACTTTTTTTGTTTCTGACTCTCGTTTTTTTTTTTTTTTTTTGTTTGTTTGTTTTGGTTTTTTTTTTTTTACCATCACCAACACCAAGGATCCTGTAAAGAAGACATTTTGTTTCACTGGCAACAAGAAAATAATATATGCTTCTGTAAAGTGTAAAAAATTTACTTCCCCTCTTCATCCAGCCAAACCAGGCCACTCTGGAGTTTACAGAAACCAACAGAAACACACAGGTGACTTTTGTATTTTTATACACCACTGCGGTGAGAGGAATGAAAGGACAGTCCCAACAGACAGAACCCAATTGTTGTACCACGTTTCAGGTGTTGATGAATAAACGGTGAAACTGAGAGCCATGTTTGTCTCTGTTGTTCTGCCCCCCTCCTCCATCTGCCCCAGACAAGGCTGACAACTCCTTCCTCTTCATCCACTGATGTTGTAGCTGTTGTGATTTGTTTGTTGTCATGGTCGCTTTCTTGTTTGTTCCTTTCTACTTCTCCCTTTTTTCTAAAGAAAAGTCACATTAAATCCATCACCAGAGAAACATGGGTTGAAACCTCTTTTTTGAAAGAATATAAAATCCTATGGCTACCTCAGAAAGCAAGGAATTCCAGCTATGAAAAAGGGCCCAGTGTTTTAGAAGCGCCTGCAGTAGTTGTGGCGGTCGGTGGGGTAGTCAAGGTTTACTGACACTTTAGCAGAAGCAGGAACAGCTAAAACTTAAGGTGCTATTCTTTCTTTGTGGTCTCCTGTCCATCCAGTATGGCTATACCGATCTGTATTGTTAAAGTCACTCTGGCGTGGCAGGGCCTTATTGGTGCTAAAATGAAACCACGGCTTTTATTCCTGGTGTCCAGAATGAAACAGACTTCTTGTACTTCCAGCCTTGGCAGTGCTGGCAGTGAAATTCTAGCTCTGTTTTTGAGTTCAAGTGAAAAGTGGATCCGCATCTCTTTTCACACTTTTTGGTTTTATTTTTTGAACCTGCTGTCCACCTTGCTGTCATCCACATTCTTCACCTCTTCATCCACACATCTGTTGTGGTTTGTTTCTTTTTTTCTTGTGCGAAGGGGGAATTTTCTCAAAAAAACAAATTGGAATCAAACAAACAGACACACCTACGGGGGGAAAACACCACAAGGATCTGTACCTATTTTGTATATGTATAATAAATTGAGATGTTTTTAATTATTTTGAATGCTGAAATAAAGCATGTTAAGTGGTCTAACATTGAATCCTGCCTAATTCCCTGATTGACTCACTGACTGCCCCCCCCTGACCTTCAACTCCCCCCCCCCTCCCACCACCACCACCGCCACCATCCCCAGCTGTAGAGTGACTAAATGAGGAAATCTCCTTTTACTGCCTCTTGTTCAATCTATACCTCTTGTAATTCACAAGAAGGGCCAATCTTGTGTCAGTGTGTGGAAAGAGAAAAAGATGCAACAAGAGGATGATCTGTTGGACTTTGTTTTAGGAGTTAAATCATGTCTTACTCCTGGCTTTGAGTATCCTTGTATGCCTCAAAACTCAGAAAAGATTGGGAAACATTTTGAGGCAACACTAACATTTTGCTTGTAATCTGAGTTACTTTAATTCACAACTTTAGATCTCTTAAGCATCGTTGTTCCCCAGAGTGATCAATCAAAAAGATTTCATGTCTGCGGTCTAAAAATGTTGCCCACATAGCGTAGGAAGCTCAGTATATGTGGCTTCTAACTGGGCATTATGAGTCAGAAAAGGTGAATAACTGTGGCCTACCTCTCAGTTGGTGGAGACTCGTTGTCAGGCATTCACAAATAACTGGTGATATTAAATCCAATTTGAAAATGAAGAACATCCATAATCCACCAAGAAAACACGTAGCTCTGATAATCCAGCAATGATTATGATGATATTTGTGCATTCTGAGCAGTCCTGTAGAGTTCTTTTATCCAAAATAATCCATTGATTCCACAGCCAGGCGGACCATCTGCACAGCTCAGATAGGAGAAATGAGGGGGTGCACGGTGGACCTGCTCTGGGCTCAGTCTGCTGGCATCAGCTTGGCTTCACAAAGACACTGATTGTCCACCTTGAGGGAGGCAGCTAACCAGGAACAGAGGATAGGTTTGCACTCCCAGTGGGAATCTGGACTATTTCTGCAAGAATCATGGTCTCTATTTGAGGCCTGGGCAGAGGAATGCTGACCTCTCTGGTTTCAGACACAGAGGAAGCTCTGTTTGCAGAGAAGAAACCCCTCTGCAGGCAAGTGTGACTTTACACTAAGGATAAACATTAGATGTTGATGCTGATGAAGTGGGTCCAGGTAAAAGCAGATAAAAAAGGAGATGGTGAAGTACATAAAAAATGAAAGCATTTTATAGTTTAAATTCACACCGATTACAGAAAAGATCTAATGTACTGCTACTTAAAACGGTCACAATGTGTTTTCTGGATTACACAAAGCAACTGAGACGTTGTTTCTGGAACAAATCAATGTTTTTGAATGCTCCGAGCACAAGTAGCCTATAGTGTAGCAGTTAGACACCAGTACTAGTTTTCACTAAATTTCAAAGTAGCATTTAGGCAGTGTAGCTATTTTCAAAATCATATAATGTTTCTTGTGGAGAGGTCTTTTTAGACATGGTAACAGCATGGCTCTAGATGGGGCAATGAAATGCAATCAGTAGGTCCATGACTTTGGTCTGGAAAAAAGTAGCACAGCAACTACCGAATATGCCATGAAATTGATGCACAAATTCCTGTTCCCCACGGGAAGAATCTTGGGATCTTTTCATCTAGCCAACTACCTGCAAAACTGATAACATTCCCATCAGCCTCAGCTGTTCTTTGTGTTTAGTGCTGATTAGCAAATGTTAGTTTGCTAATATGCTAAACCAAGATGGTGAACATGGTAAACATAGTGCCTACTAAAAATCAGCATGTAAGATTTGTTGTGAGCATGTTGCCATGCAGGTTTACATTTGGTTAAATACACCCTCAAAGAGCTCCTAGCATGGCTGTATTGGTACTAAGTATTGGGGTAGCATGAACAAATGCTACACTGCAATTTCATTAATCAATAATAATCATTCAATAAAAAAAAGGTCAGAAACAGAAACAGAATGCTGTGCAGAGAGAGATTCAAGGGCACTGATTTGACTGTAGCAGAGAGAGAGAGCAGCCAGCAGCTGACCTTACTGAAGGTCGGACCCAGTACCGGAGAGCTGGTTTGCCCGATGGAACCTGATCTGATGCAAAAGCTCCATCCTGTTGCCCTCGTGCTGCAGGTGGGACCAACCACTCAGACATTTTAGCAGTTAAAAAAATTGCAGTACTGCTTTATAGAGTCGCATCAAACTCAAACAATCTGCAATTAAGTAACAATTAGAAGGATACTGATGTTGAGAGTCACCAATTGCCTGATTCAACAGAGAATGAGAGAGAGAGTAAAGAGCATAAGAATACCACAAAGCCCACAAAATTAATAATGTATTTGTTTATTATGTTGGTTTCAATAAATTTTTCTAGATACAACATAACTTCAGTGTATTAGGCTTCTTCTTCTGAGTATGTCGAAGTGTAGCTTGTTCCTTTCACAATGATGTAGCAAGTGTTGCTCTACTCTGAATGGACAAACTAACATAATTACAAATATAAGGATTATTTTTAATACTTGGATGAAAATCTTTTGTGGTCAATGGCTGCCTGAAGTCTGGAACCCATGGACATCACCAAATACTGAGTCTCCTCCCTTGAGATGGTTTGTCAGGTCTTTACAGCAGCCACCTACAGTTGCTGCTTATTTGTGGGTCTCTCTGCCCTGACTTGACTGAGGTGACTGACTTGGCCATTGAATAATATTCCATTTCTTTGCCTTGAGAAGCTCTGGGGTTGCTCTCCCAGTATGTTTTGGGTCATTATCCACCTGTACTGTGAAGCACCGTCCTATCATTCCTGCAGCATTTGGCTGAATCTGAGCAGATTAGTACAGAACTATAGAGAAATGGTCCTGCTCCTTCTACCAGCAGTCACATCATCAATAAACACCGGTGACCCAGTTCCATTGGCGGCCATACACGGCCATGCCATAACACTGCCTCCACCATGTTTGACAGATGATGTGGTGGCCTTGGATCACGAGCTGTCCTGTCCTTCTCCATACTCTTCTCTTCCCATCATTCTGGTACAAGTTAATCTGGGTTTCATTTGTCCAAAGAATCTAGTTCCAGAACGGGGGAGGCTTTTTTTTAAGATGTTTTCTGGCCAAGTCTAATCTGGCCTCCTGTTCTTGAGTGTTACCAGTGGTTTGCACCTTGTCGTCTCTTGATTGTAGACTTTAACAATGATACACCCATCTCCTCCAGAGTTCTATTGACCTGGCCGAATGTTGTGAAGGGTTTTTTTCACCAAGGAAAGAATTATCATCCACTTTATTTGTCTTCCATGATCTTCCAGGCCTTTTGATGTTGCCGAGTGTGATACTTCTTTTTAAGAAAGAACCAAATTGTTGATTTGGCCGCTCCTAAAGTTTCTGCCATCGCTCTGATAGGTTTGTTTAGATTTTTCAGCCAAATGATGGACTCCTTCATTTACATCATTTACATCATCGTTCCCATGAGCAGCTACCAAATGCAAATTCAACACTTGGAATCAACTGCAGGTCACACCTGACCCTGAAACTGATTGTCAGTCAATTACTTTTGAGCCTTGAAGAAACTGAAGCACAAATTGAGTTTTTATTTCTGATGTTCCCTGTCTATCATTCATCTCTCCATTCTGTTTGAAAGTCATTTATACTGGATGAACTTCTTTAAATTAAGGAGAGAGCGTAATCTTCAGTTACCATCTACTTAGATCTTGGTAAAGCTGCATTTTCTTAATGCCGCACTGATCCCTTGACTCTCCTTTACGCTTAAATTCAAATCGTTTGACTGAACTTTGCTAAAAACGTTCTGTTTCTCTTATACTTTTGGTCTCTCTCTTTAAACACAGGTTGTTTATTTGATAAAGAAGTTAGTCAGACTCCACTGGGGATCTTGGGACATCTTTGTGATTCTGCAACAATCAGCTGCAGCCATTCAATCAGCTCATATGATACAATGTTGTGGTACCAAATCCACAGACCTTAGCAGGAAATAGCCACGGATAAGAAGTAAACCCAGCCTCTTCCTGTTTTTACCAACATGATGTCAAATCCACAACTGTACATAATCTGATATGAAATAATCTTAATAAATTACTACTCTTTGTAACTCCAAATAGTTTCATGTTGAGACTGATGGCTGTAGAAATGAGAAACCACTTTATGTGAGCTCAGTGAGAAGCTGCAGCATACGGGTTAGTTTCTCACTTCTACAATGACTCAATGAAGTTGACCTGTGCACAATTTAATATTTTGATAAGGTCTGAATTTCAAATGATCCTTTAGATGGGACCTGATTCTACAAAGTCTGTTTGCAGGTGTTGTGGAGTACTACTGAATATGTGAAAAAAAAGTTGTATAAAGGCTTCCGAGGACAGTGTGGTGTATTTCTGTGCTGCCAGTGATGCACGCTCCTGTATAAACCCTCAGCCTGACAAATGCCACCTGTTCATGAAGAGGTGTACATTCGGAAGATCTGATCATTAGCATGACCCACCCTCCTTAAATGTCTGTGGGCAAGTTTCATTCACAGAAATCTTTCAAAGGAGTAAAAAGAGGAATTTCACACCACAGAGCTTCAAGTCCTGCTGTCAGAGATCAGCAGACGGAATGATAGCAGTGTTAGCAGAGTCAGTATTTGTATTAGAACACATGAAACTTAGAAAATAGAACTACGACAGTACGGCGTTCAACGATGTGTCATCAGAGCAGCGACGTACCGTTACATAAAAGAAGACTTAATGTTAGATGCTGAAGGAATTCTCTCTATAGCAATGATATATAAGTTTGCATCAGATGCATGCTTTGATTAGCTTGATACATAATGATTTTTCCTAATTTTATGAGAATTGCTTATAAACATGATTATGAATTGAATATGTTTCAGAAGTCCACTACAGAAAATGATGTAAGTATGTAGGATAACATACTGTACATTTCTTTGTATGTGAATGACTTCTTTGGCATACAAAAGGAATCCGTTTGTTCATGATTGTCAAGCACCTTGAATAAAAGTGCTATATAAATGCAGTTATGCAGCATTTCCATCAATTCCATTTAGTACATCGATTAACTGTCTCTTGTGTTATTTACCTGTCAGTCTGAGTGGTAAGCTCCTTTAGGTTTGCAGGAGTCCTTTTTGCAAAGGCAGATTTCGGCTCGCCAAAGGTTTTCATCGGGATCTAGGTCAGGACTCGTTGCTGGCCAGTTTAAAACCGTCCATCTTTTCTTCTTCGGCAGCTCTTCTGTTCTGCTGGATGTTTGCCTTGGGTCGTTGCCATCCTAAAAGACCAAAGCCAAAAATTGTGTTGCCTACATTTTATGTCTGTATTTTTATTTCACTATGTGAAAGTATTTTTTTCGTTGCTGTTGTTGTTGTTCAATAACTTTGGACATTTTATTAAATGTTCTAAATATACAACATTGGTTCATTTGCATTTATTTCTGAAGATATTCTAAATTCCGTACTTAAAATTCAGGTTTGCCAATCATTTCAATCAGGGCTGTATGTACAGCTTCCCTGGTAGGCGCTCTCTCCCTACATGTTCAGTAGGCCTTGCGCCACAGCTATTGTTTGCTCAGTGTTTACCTTTCCCCTCACACCAGTCTCTTAGGTTGTGTTTCTAAGGTAGCCATTGTTCAGGTGTACGGAATCCGCTGCAGCAAGTTGGGACTGCGTTCTTATCCGTGAGACAGCCAAGGCAGCTCTCCTTCCATGGTGTAGGTGACTTTTTTTTTTTTTTGTGGCAGTCAGAGACTAACGTTGTTGTTTCTCCCTGTAGATATCACACTGCCACTGCTGCTTTGCTTTGTTTAGTGTATTGTTTGTTAGGCCTAAACAAGGAGCATGAAGTTTTTATCTCTGTATTTGAGGCGGCTGCGGCTCAGGAGGTAGAGCGGGTCCTCCATTGATCAGAAGGTCAATGGTTTGATCCCCGGCTCCTCCAATCCGCATCTCCAAGTGTCCTTGGTCAAGATACTGAACTCCACATTGCCCCTGATGGCTTTGCCATCAGTATGTGTGACTGTGTGTGTGAATGCAACGAATGCTATGTGTGTGATTGTAGCATGTAGTAATCTGAGTGGTTCTAAGACTAGAAAAGTGCTATATAAGTGCAGTGCAGTCCATTTGTGTTGTGTAGCTGCCATTCGCTCTGGCATTTCTTTGTGTTTTCTCTTTTTTTTTGCCTACCACACGTCCAGCGGTGAGTGCGGCCTGCTCGTTGTGGGAGAACCTGGAGGCGAACTCCCCTCACTGGTGCTTGCTACCTTATTACCTGTGTGTCTGCGGCAACCTTTATTCACCCCTCGCTGATTATTTCAGATTGTCCCAGGGTTTATATTTTGTGTTAGGGTTGCAGCATGTGGTGAGGCCACTCTGGTAACTATCCTCTCTCCCACTAGCAGCCGTAAACCCCAGATTTCAGCAAAGTTAAATGATCCTTTTTATCTAGTTAAGGTTCTTATTGCTAGCTCGATTTTTAGCCCTTGTTAAAATAATTGTCGTCTGTTTTAGAGCCCTTCCAAATATTTATCTTGTAGTTTTTTTAATGTGTAATAAACTTGTAATCTTGGGGGAGCACTTTGTCAAGACTCATCCTTTGTCTGGCAAATGTATCGAAAGTGTTTAGCTGGGTTGGAGTGTGGTCTGAGAGTACTTCAAGTTTTGATCAAATCAATGCTGAACTTTCAGACCTTAACTACTGGCTGTCACCCGCTCCAACCAGCGCCCAACCGGCCACATTCACCCCAAAGCTCAATGGCTCCAACTGAAGACCTAAATCTTTAAAAATGGGGTCACTGATCTAAACTTTGATATAAAAAAAAAGGCTAAATAATTTCACATAACAGCTGGGTACTGTAGTTTTTAGCAAATATCACGCAAACAGAAGGAAATACTGAATTTGTTCTGGACTATTTTTCAGCTGCAGATTAATACACATTTGGTTCTCCAGTGAGTATTTGTATGTATGCAGCAGTGTAGCTCAGTGACGGGATTTTAATTGTTTTTGAACAACAATGCAGCTCTGTGGCACAGAGGAATAAGATACAGGCCCAAAGTATCAGGTTTTGGATACACAGACATTACTGAGACAATACTAGTCAGATCAATTCATTGTTGGTTTTTGTCTTCTCATGGAATTGGTTGACAATAAAGAAAATATAAGATGTGATCAGCCATGACCTTTTAGACCTACAGTACAAACAGTGCTTGTATCGTATTGGGCCCGTTCTGTGCTGAAGTGAACGCAGTGGGTTGAACCAGCAGCTGACAGGACTTGATATTGAGAAGACGCGGTTAATGTTGTGGAACAGTCTACGTGTAGGAGGGACTGTGAGGAACATAGTACTTCCTTAAGGTTAGAGGACCTTCGTCATGGTAACAATAATAAACCCACAGTTATGGTTGTAGAAGGCTCGGTTTGATCCAGGAAACAAACAGTGGTCTCCTGGGTGGAAGCCCTGTGTGCATGCACTGCGACCTCTGGATCACCTGACTTCTCCCTCTGCTTCTGTCATAATTACTAGGGCTGGCAGAGGTCATCTAACAATAAAAAGTGACTATGGGTCATAATAAGATGCTTGCACAATCGACCTCTTTCCTTTTTTCCAGGTAGCGGTTCTTGTAAATGAACTTAGATCAAAGAAAAAACAATAATACATCAATAGAAATGTATATATCAACCATATTTTGAATCTCTCTAATGAATGGACGGGGTAGAAATTTAAATGCATTTAGGACGACGACAATTTCTATGTGATGCTCTGGTCCCAGCAAAGAGAGAACAGACTGATGAGCTTAACGGGATACAGCTACCGCATCAATCCGCCGGTCTATGAGAAGCCGTTTACAGATCACATTGAGATTGTGAGAGAAAGCAGAGTGAGAGGAGCTCTGATCATCCACAGTTTGAATCTGTCAGACTCAGCTGTGTATTTCTGCGCTGCCAGTGCACATTGATGTGCTTTAATGGCACCGACTTCCAAAAACCCAGTTTCCCGTTTCTGTTGGTATCAGGGTTCACGATCTTGAGAACCAGCCTGATGACACAGCAGAAGAATCGATCCCGATATTAACCACACAGAATAACGTCAGAGCGTGAACTTGATCGGAAAACTTCAATAGAAACTGTAAAGTCCTGTGTGATCAACAATGTGAAATGCAGGTTATCAATTTGATGAAAACAAATTGGTGTGGTGGAATGTGATTCATTCTGCAGTCGTAATCACATAAACCTGTCAGTCAGTCGTGATAAAGGTGATAAAGATAAAGATACATGTAAAACTAATGATAGAGTAAAGATAAGATAAAAGTAAAGGTAATGGTACCAAGGAATTAAAGATAAAAGCTTTGTTAACGGTAACAAAAGAGATCAAACAAGACTAGGTCAAAACCTAGCATGTGGCTGGACTCGCTAATGATGTGAAACTCATGATTGCATTGATCAAACCCAAAAAATCTGTCCCTGTCAGGACCAAGAGCTGAAGCTCCAAGAGGTAAATTTGGTTTTGTGTGAGCATGCACAGCTCAGAACATCAGCACCAACGAAGCATGTCACTCACTGAAATGTTACGACTTTTTTACGGGGAACTATTGTAGGATCACGCACACTGTCAAACGGTCCTGTGTTGTTGTGATGGTCTGTGATAGTCTTCCTGGGGTTTTTGGTGTGGAGGCTTCAGGTTCGTCTAACATCACCATACTGTGCGCGTTCTACACAAGTCATTGTTATGTGTCTGTGCCAGTTTCCCCAGTAGTGGAGTCGAGAATTGGTAATGAGTTTGTGCCCATGAATCCAGCTCTTTCAATAGATAATGAACTTTATGTCACATTTTTGTCATTGCTTCCCAACAGTTATTGCCAGTCATTTCTAATAATATCATTAAGTAATCATCAAACAGGACCTGGGTCTGAATAAGCAGCAGAAAATGGGTGGCCTTTTCAAAACCTGCAGATTCTAATCAAATGAAGTTAAAAAATCAGAAATGAGGAGAATCTCCTCAACAACCCAGTCAACACCTCAATCGACCGGTCCTCTCCAAATCTGACCTGCAGAAACCGGTTCTTACAACATTGTAAAGGATAGAATAATAATCAGACATGATCAATTTATTACAGTGTTATAAGAGGGTGTAATTAATCTCTCTCTCTCTCTGCATTTCCTGAAACAATACATTTAGACTCGTTCCATATTGGAAGTGGTACAGGAATGTTACAGGTCGGACCTAGGTGGATCGATGTCAGGACTCTTGGACCGACTTGAGATCTGACTGTAGAATTACCATCACATTCACATCATACAACAAGGTGCACGTCTGAGAGGAGCTCAGGTGAAGAAGGTGGAAAACAGCCTCTTTTAATAAGTCACTGAGGATGTGTTCTTCTCAGTCTGCTGCTTCGGTTTCATCTGGAAAAACAGAACAACTGAGAGCCGAGGTCAACAAATGAGTTGGGTCCCGGTTTCTGCAAATCCATTTTAAAAACAATCAGCCAATCACATTCAGCACAAATTAGAGCAAACTTTCTTGACTTGAAAGCATGTGAATGTTTTAATATCCAGTGTCGGTTGACACTTAGTGATGCTGTCTGTTTGTGTAAGCGCTTGGCAGCTGCTTTATGCTGAACTGTCTTCTCAATAAAAGCATTTCAGAGGACATGTGACATGGTTGTTTCTGAAGCCAAGACAATGCTGTCAGAAAGACTTATTGGTCTGTAAGCCAACAAAACATCTTCTAACCTTTGAGTCACCTGCGAGGTGCTGATTATTTGCTGGAGGCCCATTTGGTCCGTTTCCTTACGTGTAAGAAGACAGGAACTCGCGGCCCACATATCTCAGTCTACCTGGCATTACAGACTCCGTGGAAGGAGTTTGAGCTGCTTGCTTCTCTGTTGCTTTTCTGTCTGATGCTTGTTGTCATTCACTGCACTAAGCCCCAGCCCCGCAAACTGGGTCATCCCAGTGATCATGTGATCTTCCACTGAGCCAAATAGAAAGGATGTCTGCGAATACATCTAAAATAATCTACCATTGTAAAACATTTTTACATCCATTTGGACTTTGGACTCAGTGGATTCAGGTCGGATCTAGTTTTTCCATTTTGCACATACTATTTTGCATCTACACAGTACATCGCGATTGATAAATATATTCTATGTTTGTAAAGCTGAAGTATATTCCTTTAGGTTGAGGAGTAAATGTTCCAATGTGGACCGACCACAATCAGTGCTCTCATCTCAGGTCTGCGGAGGCGCTGAGAGCGACAGCGGGGGAGAGGATGTGTTCACAGAGCAAGCCGCAGGTCGCGCTCTGTGGCAACTGAGGCCACCACAGCTGTTCAGCATGATCCGCTGCAGCCCGATCATAACGAAAGGGACAGTTTAAGAGGGGCTTTGTGTCAATCGCAATCCGTCCACATTATCAGGCACAATAAGCGACTGTCTGTAGTCCTTTCATAATAAGAGGCTGTGAGCGTGTATACATCAGATGAGTTATGGAGGCCCATTGCCACCAGGAAATGTATTTTTAACTTCCTCAGCTTTCTTCCTTCTTTAGGTTTAATCTTTTCTTGTCAATATGCTTAAATTAGTCTTTGTTGAATCATTATCACCAAAGTTATCAGTATCAACCTGTATTTACCTTATTAATGACTGAAAATGTCCAAAAAAAACTACTGACATAAAATAATGACATTTGATTTCTGATACTGAGTTTTCAATCAAAACGCTTCGTATGCAATGGCATTATTCAGTTTTTATTTAAAAAAATGTTGGCAATACCACCTTCACCATTAATGGACATGTCATCAGTAGATTGTTCAGTTAGCCCTATGGTTGTATATGTATACATACATATATGTATACATAGCTAATATTTGGAGGATTTTTATATTATACAACAATTTTTTCAACAAATGTCTTGTACTAAATGAAAGTCAAAAGTATGAGACAGGACTAAGTAATCTAATAATTATCTAAATAATGAGATACTAAGTAAAAATGTTGATTGATTTATACCAACTCATTTTTAGAAGATATGTGATTATGTTTGGAAAGTTTTTAGAAGAGCATGTCTACTAACTTTCTGATGTCCACTTCAAGAACTCCTGCTGACCCAACCAATACACAAGAGAGAAAAACCATTATTTTACAGCCAAATGGATACAGTGTAGGAACGGTGCAATGCCAAATGAGCCGCACAGAGGTACGACACTGAGAGTTAGCTTTAAATAGTTCAAAAATACTGGTTCATCAACACTGCTTTTGGAGACGTAATGCTGTGTTCATTCAAGCAAAAAATGACAAATGCTTTATTATGAAACTCCATATACTGGAACTTCCAAGGTGGAAAAGGTGTGTTTGTCCCTTTATACTGAAATAAGACATGATATTACTGTATTAAGCCTCAGAGCGTGCATGCAGCATATAAATGTCATCCCATGCCCCGGCAGGATAAATGGACTATATCATTTAGGTGTCTCCATCTGCTGGCCAGTCAGCGCTGTTACACCAAAAAACTTTCATTCCCAGCAGCCCCTGCACAGCTGGACACTGACTTCTCCACTAAAAATCAACTCTAAGGCCGCTTACTTCCTGCTGAGCCTCCACAGGAAGCTCTCGTGCACATCACAAGAATGTGAACGAAACAAAATTCCGATTTATCTGAACAAGATCTCAGGTTAAGTGAAACCAACCAACCACAGCTCTACAGAGCTTTTCGGTTTGGTTCGTTTATAGTTTGGGCTTTACAGCGCCCTGTTTCCAGCAACAGACAGCTATTATAAGCAAAAAAAAAAAAAAAAAAAGCTTTCAACGAGCAGAAAAGGATAATGTGCAAATTCTGTTGGACGACAGTGGTTGTGAGAAAAACGAATATACCCAAACATATACCATACCACCAGCCATACCACCCAGCCCTATCAGATCCTTAAGTAAAAGTACTAATACTACACTGCAAAATACTCAGTATGTAAGTAATATCAGCAAAATTTCCTTTAAGTATCGAAAGTAAAAGTACTAATTGTGTAGTAAAATGGTCCCAGTCAGTGTTTTACTATTATATATGATGTGTCCAGATCAATATTAATGTTTATGTTGCATTTTGCTCATTTTAACTACTTTATATATTGTTGGGTAGTTTAATGTACAGCAATGCATCATGGTCTCTAAGATCCTCATATGTTCCTGACGTCGCTGTCCCGTGAGAACCACATACCTCTAAAAAGTCCATTTTTCATGAGCTCCGAAAATCGGGCTTGTTTTCAGCTTCGTGACAATGCATTTTCCAGCCGATCCAAGAGGGTTTTTCAAATAGTTTGTTTAGATGAAGAGGTAGGAGAATTTTCTCAACCCATAAAGGGTAACACTTGATCCTTGAGTTTATCACAAACACTCAGAATAAACAAATCTGGAGATTCGTGGTTTTCACTGGACAGGAAGGGTGTGCAAAATGGAAATCGGAAACGTAATCCGTAAATGAAGCTGTCAGACAAATGTAGTGGAGTAAAAAGTACAGTATTTGACTCTGATATGAAGTGGAGTAGAAGGGTAGAGTTGGATTAAATGGAAACACCCATGTAAAGTCCAAGTACCGAAAAATTTGTACTTAAGTACAGTGTTTGAGTACTTAAGGTTAATACACTGAAGGACATAGTTTAGTTTGGTTTTTATACAAATATTTTCACGAGGTTGAGGTTACAGAAGTGAGAGTACACAGCTACAGTTAGGTATTTGGACATTGGCATGATTTATTATTTTGGCTCTGTAGTCCAGGACACAGAATCTGAAATTAAGTAGGGACTAGGGACCTCAAGTGCAGACTCTCAGCTGAAATTTGTGAGTACATTCGGATGTACCAAGTGACCCGTGTAGTAATTCTTGCCATTTGAAAGACTGCCAATTTCAAAAGACCAAATAATAAATTCCTTCATTTTTAAATGAAAGATGGCGCTTTGAACTCCTAGTCATTGTTTCATTTCAAATCCAACGAGCCAAACGAACCAAAAACTGCATCACTGTCCAAATACATATTAACCCATCCGTATAAATCCAAAACCAACCTTACACCTGTAGGCCAACCCAACACCTAAACTTCTCCTTCCACCAGTTACAAGGGTCGGGACATTGTGTACATGGGGTGTGTTCCTCACCATCAGGAATCAAGCAATCTCCCTGAAAACAAAAGTAACAACACTGAAACAATTCAGCATCAGGGCTGCAAACTCAGCAGGGCTGGGAAAGTTGACAAAAGATGTGAAACCTCTGAGGAAGTCACCCATGAGAAAACGTTCTGTAAATATCAGCATTTAAATGTGGATTTACAGTCAGAAGGCAAGTTTGATGACCGTTCCAGGAGGCTAATTTCTGTGTGTATTTTCGGTCACTTCAGACACAAGCGTCTGAAATGATTCATGTAAAAACCATGATTGTCTGGAAAGCTGTAGGAAATTCCTGCCGGTTGCCCCCAGTATACGCTGTTTTCCGCACGTCCTGGTTTCCCCGAATCTTAACAAAGGAGGTGGCGAGTGAACGTTTTTACACGACCCATAGAGTAACAATAGCCTCATTTATGAGGAATACACCAAGTTGAAATAAACTGGAAGTATCCTTTCAATGTAATCAGCCAGGCCAAAGTTTCAAATGTAAAAACAACGATTACGGTACACGAGAGGCACAAATACCAGCTGCCCCTGCACCTTCAGCCTTCAGCAGCACAGTGTGTGATGTTGTACTCAGAGAGACTGCACTGACACTGGTCAGTGTCGGGTGGGGGCAGTGTGGCACCTCACTTCTGCCATGGACTCTCTTCGTAAACAGACTCTTGCCCCGCCTCCTCCTCCACACAGGCGAAGCTCCACTGAATGGAAGCTCTCTGCTGCCCGTCTCATTATTCGCCCTGTTTTTACAGGAATGGTCTATTATGACTATATACATGAGTCCCCTAGACTAGAACTACAGGTCAGGACAAAGGTTCAAAAAATGTGAGGAAAAATGTGATTGTTGGCGACAGACGGAAACTGCTGATCTCCTGGGATTTTCACACACAACTGTCTTCACTCAGAATGCTGCGAGAAACAAAAAACATCCAGTGAGCAGCAGTTCTGTGGACAGAAATGCTTTGTAATGGTAATAGTAATTTTATTTTGGTCCTTATTTGCAATTTTCCAAAATGAATGCACATAGAAACATAGAAATGATAATAAGGCCTGTGATTCAAAGGAAAACAAAAAGAAACTGAGCGAAAAGGTGGAGGCTGAAGCTTTAGCTTATACTTACCCTTTTTACATAACATGTTCTAATAGGCAACCCTTTCACTTCTAGGTTTAAGCCTTACAAAAACAAAACAAAACCGAAACAAAAATGAAAGTTCCAAACATTTCATACACCATAATAATCATACCTCAGTTTTATATTGTTTACCACCTTTTTTTAGAACTTTTTTTTTAATTTACAAAGTGAACGACATTCTTAATTCCTTGTCATAGCTGTTCCACAGGTTTACCCCTTCGAATGTTATACGTTTATTGTTTTTATATTTGTTCTTACCGTTGTTTTTTTGTTTGTTTCTCATACTGGCTCTCTCTAATTGAGACTGACTGAATACAGTTAGGTAGTAAATATTTTGTGCTTTATACATTATCTGTGCGATTTTAAGATCGACTAGGTCAAACAATTTTAAAGCATGTAAGCTAGTAAATAGTGCAGCGTTGGGTGGTTAATAATAATCTGATCGATTTACAATTGTTATAGCTCTCTACTGTAGCATGAAAATTTGATTAGTGTTGGTTTTGTGCATGTCTCCCCACACCTCCACTCAGTTGGTAATGTATGGCACTATGAGAGAACAATACAGTACGCGTGTATATAGTGAGTTCAGAGGTCAGAGGAGAATGGACAGACCGGTCGGAGCTGACAGAAAGACTACGGTAGCTCAGATAATCACTCTTTATAACTGTGGTGAGCAGAGAAGCAGCTCAGGGTGAACAACACGTCCAACCTTGAGGTGGATGAGCTAAGACAGCAGAAGACCGCGCTGAGTTCCACTCCTGTCAGCCAAGGACACAAACCTGAGGCTGCAGTAGACACAGACTCACCAACACTGGACAGCGGAAGACTGGAAAAATGTAGCCTGGTCTGATGAATCTGGATTTCTGCTGAGGCAGCAGATGGTAGGGTCAGAATTTGGCATCAACAAAATGAACCCATGAACGCAACCTGCCTTGGGTCAACAGTCCAGGGTAGTGGTGTTGGTGTAACGGTGTGGGGAAGGTTTTTCTTGACACACTTTTGGCCCCTTAATACCAATCAATCATGAGTATGTTTGAGTTCAGTGTTCAGTTCATTGAACTTCAGTGGCCTCCCTAGCCACCAGATCTGGATCCAGTAGAACTCCTTTGAGATGTGGTAGAACAGGAGATTGGCAGCATGAATGTGCAGCTGAAAAATCATCAGAAATGATGTGATGCAACCATGTCAACGTGGACCAGAATCTCAGAGGAACGTTTCCAACATCTTGTTGCCGAGAAGAAACGAGGCTGTTTTGAGAGCAGAGGGAGGAACTACCCAGTATTAGTATGGTGTTCCCAATAAAGTGCTCCGTGACGCTTATAATAATATGAACCAGATGCCACTGTAACAGGGTTTACAGGAAACACAGGCATGCAAATACTGGACCCTAATGCAGCAGTCCAAAACTAGCACATGCCTGCATTTCCCACAACGGACACAATTTGGTACCTGGCATTTGGTATAGGAAGTTTGGGTGTTGATTGTCTTCTTTAGTCTTCTTGATTGAAACAATGGGACGCCATAAATCTTCTCACCCCAGTTTTTTTTTTTGGCAGCTCCGTTAACAGATACACAAGTTGATTTTCTTTTGTTACACATGTGGCAGAGTAGCTACTCAAAATGTTTGTGCTGCTAATGACAAGTCAATACACGTGTCATTTCGAACAGTAGCCTGGGATGTGTATTATTAAAACGTAAATGCTGTTAGTACCAATAGCCAGAGATGTCGCCAAACCAACCAGGACAACCCAGCCGGTCAATGCAGATGACAGCCCACCATGAGCCGTGTTCTGTTCAAGGTCTCTACCTGTTAAAGGGAGTTTTTCTTTGCCGCTGTCGCCAAGTGCTTGCTCATGTGGGAATGTTGGGTCTCTGTAAATATAAATATGAAGAGTCCGGTCTAGACCTGTTCTACATGAAAAGTGCCCTGAGATAACCTCTGTTATGATTTGGCGTTACATAAATAAGACTGAATTGACTTGACAAAAATCTTGAAGAGATCACCCAGCAACTGTTTGCCAAGAAACAACTCTAGTACATAACATGCACCAATTAAACAAAAGAGATTTCACATGTTAAGTACTCAGTTTTAAAGGTGTTGGTAGGCGTATTTTTAATTTTGGACACAACCAGGTTAGCTGTTTCCCTCACTTCTAGTCTTTATGCTAAGCTAAGCTAATCACCGCCTGGCTCAAGCTCAATACCTACCACACCGACATGAATGGTATCAATGTGCTCATTTAACTCTTGACAATAAATTCAGGGGTGACTTCATGCTGCACCAGTAGGTATTAATTACAAACTTCATCCACTAAAAGCAATCATATTGCCCTTCTATCTAATCAGTCTGTCTTTATCCGTCTCCCTGGTATCCCATTCCCTCACTTTCTCGTCCCAACATCCTCTTTCACATGTAAATACATCACATTAAGGAAGTGAATGTATAATTGAACTGGGCCTTTAAATTTCAGTGCAACAGAGGGTGCGTTACATTTCGATAACATGCCTCCTCCCTTCCTCGGCTTTCTCACATTTTAGCTCCTCCCAACAGAGCAGCAAGAGAGAAGGATGCAAAGTTGGAAAAATCCTATTCAGCAAACAGAGAATTTTCACTGTAACTCTCATCCACCAGGAGATAGGAGTAACAATTCACCCATCCCCCCTCAGCCCCCACCATTCAGTCACTGTGAAATAAATCTCCCTCTAATCCTTGTTCCAGTCTGTTCTGTTCATCTTTAAAACCTGTTATCTAAAAGAAGGACAGAGAGGTTGAATTTGTCCCCAATTGATTTGTGACGTGATTTGTCCCGCCCTTCAGCTTTCAGTGATGCACAGTATCACAGTCCCTGGCTCAATAACTCTAGGATCGCCACATTTTTTCTTCCGATTTGATATTTCAGTATTTGTCGTAGTCCACTTTTGGGGTAATCCAGTGGGTTCCGGTTAGTCTTACTCAGTGCTGAGCAGTAATGCATTATTGATTCCTAAATTAGTAATGGGTTACAGTAATGTGATTACTTTTAACTGTTACAAGGGGTGTACGGGATTAAAATTCTAAATTCAGTAACTACATTACATTATGTTAAAAATTATTATGTGAGTGACTTTATATATATATACACACTCACATAATAATTTTGTGTGTGTGTGTGAAGTACTCAACAATAATAATAACAATAATAATCTAAGTAGGTTAACCAAGGATACAAGATCTAGCCTGTAAATCCGTTAGTCTGGGATTTAAAGGATGCCAGGGGTGTGACATTGAAAACTCGTCCATTAAGGACTTAATGATTTTGGCTGACTTTGAGGGTCAGTTATTTTTAGTGGTATATCCCGTTAGGATCAGGAACCATATTAGAGCAAGTGAAGTTCACTGATTTCTTAATTAATCAGCTTCATCTTCACTGGCTGATTTAAGCCTCTGAATGTTCAACTTTCAAATTGAATCCCCTTCCCAGACTAATGACCTTGGCTAGGATTAGCCATACATCATATATATATGGATAAGAGGTGAATGAATATCCCTACAAGACACTGAAGTGAGGTGACCTGGTAACTAGTAACCCAGAGTTGGAAAGGAGACAGCCTAGGAGACAGCCTCCTCCTGAATGGTCTGGTCATGATAAGTTAATGGTTGTCGAGCAGGTCCGAGTGAATTTTCTAGTCCTTGCCATACTGAAATTATCTCAAACCGAAGTTCAGATGCCAGTGACTCGATTTTCCTGCAAATGTCACCTTTCCATGACGGGACCATCGATTCGAGTCACTTCCAGTCAGGAGCGTTCGCAGGATTAGCCTTATCTTAGGCCCTTAGTCCGGGTCAACCCAGGACGAGGCTTTGGAGCAGCCTCCTTGTGGCAGATCTGTATTTGGTCGAGTAGAAGAAGTAGCTGACTGAAAAAAGCAGACAGTGAGCTGAACTTGCAGTAAAACAGAAAGTCACATGGTACCAACTACTACCTGGGAGTAAAAAGCAACGGTAAATTGAATTCAGCCACAGCCTCGTGGACTAATGAGGAAACACATCTTCTGTGACACACTCAGAAAATTTCATTCACCGTTTTACACCCACTCCTTTCTGGGCCAGCACTGTCTTGTCATTCATGGGGGCTCGTCCGAGATGTACAAATGTTGGCCTCTGTAAGCTTGAAGCAGGGGCTTGAGGTGTGGGGAGGCAGTTAGCCTCCGCCAAAAGAGGAGAAATGCAAGTCCTGATAATTCCGAGGTTGTGCTATTCGCAGGTTGTGCGTTCTTAGCTGGCTTTCTAACATCAGCCAATAGCTACAGCTCATGTTTAGAGTTGGAGGGTGCGTGCAGCTGAGGTCAGGGCTCCTGGAGAGCTGTTGATGTTGAGCTAGCTGCTGGATGGTCAGTAAATCCCTCCTAATTGACGGCCTGCTTGTAAAACAACAAAACACTGAAGCTCTCGTTAAACACTGAAGATGTGCCATTTGCGTGTGGAGGATTTACAGTTGTTTAAAAGCACCTTTGACGCAGCTGGGCTGAGTAACTAAAGTCAAGTAACGAGTAATGTAACGCGTTACTTTATTTAAAAAAGAATCTGAATTAATATGAAAAAATAATAATGCATGACAATGGAAGGAAAATGGCAGTCTGCTGTTAGGCCTGTCTAGCCTCTGTAATACCCTCCAACTTACACAAATGTAATAAACGTATTCCAGTCCAGCAGTATTCATCTTTACATCTGGCCCCTTCTGTAGGGCTGGGGGCTGTAGGCTTCTCTCTCTCTCTCTCTCTCCCCCATCAGTCCATCACTAATCCTCTGTGGTGTCGAGAGCCATGTGGTCTTTATCAAGACCTCTGTCTGACTGTAAAAATACATTTTTCAAATGTATTTAGACATTATGATAGGCACAGGCAGAGATGTTGTAGAGCCCAGACAAGGGGAGTCTCCTCAAGAAACCTGGGATTTAAAGTCTGTTTTTATTTGCAGTTTTTCATTTTACATTATGGATTACACTTATAAAGTTTTATTTTTGAACAGTTTGATACAATAGTTTTTTTAATTGAAAATTCAGAGAGAGAGAACTAAAAAGAAAAATCCCCATTTTAATAAATACCCACGTACGTGTGGACTAGGCCTCGTCATCTGTTGCTTCAATTTTAACCATTGGTTTTGTAAATCTGTCTCTCCTAACCACTCTCAACCCTATGGATACTGAATCACTGAAATACCCCTTTAAATTATCACCCAACCCTCGTACGTAGCAGCACAACCAGAGCTTGTACTTATTAAAGCTGAGACTTTACAACTGAAAACTCTGTTTAGCTTTCATTTCTGGTCCATTTTAGCGTTTGCATTCTGATTGGTCCTTTTCATCCACATTGATGGATCGTCTCTATTGACTGAATTAGAAGCCTCAAGTTGCTTTCTGTGCTGTTTGAAAGCACTGGATAGGCCTGAGAGGGTTGGCTAAACTACTTTATAGATAGTAATAAAGTACATGCCGTATGCAAATCAAAATACACTTTAATTTATATTAAAGCCCCTATGTATAAGATTTGAACATTTCTGACTTTAGCGACTCCTATTAGTGGCAGTATCAAAACAGAGAACAACAACACATAGACTGGACTAATTTACTTGGAGTTGTTCCATATTTCTACAAAGAAAAACCTTTTTAGAAACCTCTACATATCGGGGCTTCAACGGTTTGCAAAATGTGAAAACATGACCAAAAACTCAAACTACACAGTGTCCTTGAAGTCTTCCCAGACATACAGTACTCTATATTGCCTGTGTGAGTCTCAAAGGAAAAAGGGAATTTGTACATCGTGGCAGCCATCTTGAACTACATGCTGCATGCGTCCTTGTCGCTGGAGAAGTCTCACAGGGTGTCCACAGTGTTACGCCTCCTCCTCCTCTCTCTGTTCGTCATACAGCTCCTCAGGACGGTGGGCTCTGAGTTTGAGTCTGTGACTCAGTGTCCCAGTTCTTTCCACGGTTCCTCTTCCTGTTCCTCTCAGCCATCACCAAAGCCGCCACCACGGTGACCAGCACAGTGACAGTGATGACGAGTACGGTGACGGTCTCTGCGACGCAGAGCTGGCTGTCCACCCAGGCCAGCGAAGCCCCGCTCAGCTGCGGTGGGTCCTTGCATGTCACATTCCTGTAGTCGTCGATGTGGAGGTGGCGAACATGCAAGATCTTACTGAAGACACGATGCAGCTCGCAGTCACAGCTCCATGGGTTGCCTGGTGGGGCAGCAAGAAGGGTAAATGTAGAGGTGTGTGAAATAACAGTGGTGAGCGAACAGTCAAAAAGGGACACCACAAAGTAAAGGTATTGGTGTCTGACTACAACACGGCCGCTGTGCTCTTAACTCTGTAACACCTCTTATCATATTTATCTATTCAGAACTTGATTGAGTTTTAACTGTTCAGATGTATTTTCTGTAAGTCACGCTTTTCACTTTTAAGTTCTTTATCTGTGGATCTAGTCTGAAAACATTCCATATATCGCCAGGAAGAAAAGATTCTGGTGGGGAAAGCCCCCGAAGTCCTGAAAGACCATTTGTCTTCTTTATCTTATGTGTGCAAGATAATAACTCAGAGTATGTCCAATATCATCTTGTGTGCATAAATTCTCATTTTCTGCAAAAAAGCCTCCCACTTTTCATTTCTGGCCATCATTAGGTCAAAATTGACAATTTTACTAATGCCTTTGAAAAATAAGGAAATACTGTCTAATAGCGCCGCTATCGTGGCCGCAGACACTCGGTCCGGTTTACTGTTATGCCAGCTCTCTAACAGAGCGCATAAATACATTCATATTGTGAGCGAGGGTGGTGCCTCTTGACTTGATAAAGGTTTAAAACAAGAGGATCGCAGGTAATGGCAGCAGTGGTTTTAGAAACCTGACAGCTGGATGTGTGTAGCTGTTGTATGCAGGCTGATGAAGGTTTTAAACTTGAGGTGATGCAGGTTGTTTCCCTCCAGAGCGAGAACTGTCAAGCTGTAGAGAGGAGCCAGAGCTTCACTGTCTATCTTAGAGATGTTGTTCTTACTCAACTGGAGCACCTAGACCGACAGACGGACAGGTAATCAGACAGATGGGCATACAGACAACTTGGTATACACATGTAATCATTTTAACAATTCGTTATGTACCTGCAGTCCAGGCAACATATCCATGCTCCCCTGCTGCACCACAGTCAGTCGATTGTTATGCAGGTAGAGCTTTCTGAGCCTGGAGAGGCCCCTGAACACACCGGGGCCTACCGATACCAGCTGGTTATAACTGAGGTCCAGCTTCTCCATGTTGTCCAGAAACTCCAAGCTGACAGAAGGAGGGGGAGACAATTATGGGATGAGACACAGAATAAAGGCAGGCAGACACAAGGCTCAACTTAAATGCGCTGGATATTGTTGTCTGTGGCTTCATCTGCATGTAACTGAACTACCTTGATGCAGGGAGGTTTGTGTTGCCAATTGGCCCAGATACACCCACAGCAAACTGTTGTGTGGGGTGACTGGTTGGCTGGGAACACAACACTGGCAGACCAAGCTGATATGATGAACTTATTAGCCAGCAGGTGCCTTAACACACATCCAGCAGATAAGGTGCCACAGTACCATTATTTGGAGTCATGTTTCTGGCCACCAGACAAATTGAAGTCCAATATTCTCACTCCTTTTACCTCTGTTTGTGGTTTTTACCAATTCCTGAGAAAAATATCTGGTTCTGTACTTCTTTACCAGCTAGTCAGGAACCTTACCTATCTTTAGTGGTAGGCAGGTAATGTGCAGTTGGTTTTTCGAGCTAAAAACTACACTATGACGGTGGTGCGAGTGAACCAAAGCAGAAAAGTTACGGGCCTGGAAACCAAAACAACGAGCTTGAAGATGCTACGGTATATAGATCCGTAAAACTCAGGGGAATTGCAGAGTCGAGTTGACCACTACAAGACATTTAACAAAATCTTACAGAAACTTGTGTTCGTAATTGTTATTATAACAATATCAATTATAGCTGCTTAAAATTCATATTTGAAAGTTTACATCTACCAATGATTTCAGTGACAGAAGATTAATTTCATAAGACTGGAAGCTATGCTATAAACAGATGTTTACTGTGATTAAAAACAATTTTGTCTAAAATCATGTTTGTTCCACACAAGTCAAGTTTAGGTGAAGTGTTCTCAAGTGAAGGTAGAATGGATCGTGAGATCAACAGGTGGGTCAGTGAGGCATCAGCAGCAACTCAGGTGTTGTGCCGGAATTTTGTTTTGATGAACGAGCAAAGCACGGAGATGTGCCAGTCCTCACCTATTGTATGGCCATGAGCTCTTTGGAGGGTGTCTGGGCTCACCTGTGTGCACAAGGTGAGGAGCTCGGATATTCACAATAGACCTTACTAAATTGATCTCCTAAGCTTGTTACTGCACATACACAGTCTTGTGTCAAACTTTAGGTCAAGTAGGAGAAATCATGAGAAGAAGAGGGCATACATCTTTTATCAGCATTGACAATGAGGAGGAGGAGGCTGATAGGAAGATGGAGCATGATGGTGGAAGAGAGATGGACTTCCGTTGCACTTTGAGGGCGGCCGGTCAGGTACCTGTAACCAGATATATAATGTAAGTTGTTGTGCTCCAGTCGAAGCTCTCTGAGGGTAAACAGACTGGCTGAGAAGTCGGCAGGTAGAGATGTTAACTGGTTCCAACTGAGATCCAGCTTCTCCAGGAAGGACAAAGAGAAAAATGCCTGCAGAGAGGGAAAGAAACCTCTTTAAAATCTCTGAGCCTTTAACTTTCCATCCCTTCTTCCTCCATCCTCGCCCTTACCCTCTGTTCCTTCAGTTTAACTGCTTGCAGTGCTCTCAGTTCAACTGGCATTTCAGCAGCTTTCTGACAAACTTTTAAACTTTCAACTTAATCATTTTTCAACTTTCCGACACTTCAACACAAGTATCAGAAAGTGTCGGTTGAGAAAGAACTTCTTCCTCCTCAACCGAGAGTTAATGCTACTACTACTTCCTTCTCTTACGCTTCTACTGAGATATCAGCTGCTGGCTGTGTTTACATATCAAGTAAAAATTCATCTGTGTTCAGTGCTTACACATCATTTCATCCGCTTTCATCTCTTATTCTTCAGATGACAGTTCAACTGCTTTTCATTTTGAACTTCAAATGAGAGTTCAACTGTTTCCAGTGACTAGCCTTCAACAGCCTCCCACTTCAATTGTAATTTCCGGTCCTTTCATCTCTCATTCTTAAAATGAAACTTCGACTGCTTTCTTAGCTTACTCATGAACTGACAATTCAGCGGCTTTCAGCTTTTACATATCATAGCAGCTGAACTGTCATCTTAGGTCACTGATAGACTTGCTTTTAACTATGTGTTTGCATGCGCATCATGGCTTCCTTACGTGTCCTGCAGTTCTTGTGAGCATTGGCTGTGCACGTTCTCAGAAATTAAAGCTAAGCGTCCGCGAGATGCAATTTAGCAAATGGCCAGTGGGGTCAGCATCAGAAAACAGGGTTTTGAATCCCCACAGCAATAGCGGAAAGAGAAACTCATAGAGCTTCTTCGTCTGATGTGGCACCCACAATGTCGCTGCTGCCACCTTCTCTGCTGTGACCCCAGCATCAACGCTATGGTAACCTCCTCGA
Source organism: Xiphias gladius (assembly GCF_016859285.1). Lineage (NCBI taxonomy): Eukaryota > Metazoa > Chordata > Actinopteri > Istiophoriformes > Xiphiidae > Xiphias > Xiphias gladius. Next base: position 1,292,060 of record NC_053402.1, read on the forward strand.
GTGTGATTTGATGACGATTTCTGTTTTGGTTGTGCAAAAGCAGAAGATATTCTGTCTTTGGCCAGAGATGATTTAGCCTCCTTGTAGATACTGTTTTTAACCCTCCGGTTACGCACGAGTAGTACATGAGCATGTTTGAGAACAAAGACGCTGGCGTCACAGCCATTGTTAGTTAATCAGTGACCTTACTCTTCAGTTGACAGTTCAGCTGCTTTTTAAATCAGAGTTCAACCGTTTTCAGTGGTTTCACTTTATGTACCTGATACTTTAGCTCATTCCAGTGATTAACCTTCAACAGGCATTTGAAATTAACCTCATCTCCTTTCAATACTTTCAATACTCAATGTGCTTGAACTGACACGTCAAGCCCCTAAGTACTTCATCTTCAATGGTAACAACATCGCACAAGCAAGGAATTAACATTGTAAAACATTTTAACATCTTTTCCGATGTTAGCATTATTTCCAAGGTTTCCAATATTTCCATTTAAAAAAAATTCCTTTAAAGTCCTGCCATCCCTTTGTTTTCACCTGTGGTTGTATTTCTTGTATCTGGCTGTTGGTCATCACCAGCACCCGCAGGGACCACAGTCCGGTGAACGCTCGGGTACCAATCTCACTCAGATTGTTTCCCCCCAGCTCCAGCAGCCACATGCCATGTGGGAGGCCCCTGGGAACATGCTCAAACCCACGGGCGCGACAGTCCACCAGGTCACCATGCTCATAACAGACGCACTGAAGCGGACACAACCGCGAACACTCGGCTGATGGAAAAAGGAATGGGGGTAAATAAAAAGCAAAAAGAAGGAAGAGAAGGACTGGGAAAAGGAGACACATTTTTCTCCGAGGGCAACTCGTTCAGTGGAGTAGTTCAAGTGTGGAAAGCTGAATGAAGCTTGATAGTTTTATTCTGCTGTTGTCTTCGCCGAGCCTCGCAGTCAGTGTAGGCGAAACTGGAAATAAAAGAGCAAGCACAGTGCAGAGTTTTTAGTTCACACTTAGATCATTTAAGTCAAAGTTCTAAAGGTTTTAGTGGATCTAATGAATCTTTAAAGCTGCAGCTGCAATTCCTTTTTCTTTATATCTTTTGAACAAACTATTAAGGCAATAGTGTTAGCAAACAATTGCCTAGGTAAAAGTCCAGCAGACACGCAGGATCGTTAGCATTCATTCACATGTCTGTTCTGGGCCATCTGACTTGTGTAAGTCCAATAGTCACTCCCCGATTAGCTGTATTTTGGTCTCCACTGACTCCTGAGGAAAATATCTGGCTCTTGAGTCGCTAAATGCTCCACTGCATTCATTAGATAGTGGCTAAATTTGTCTATCAGCAGTTTGGTAGCATATAATTTAGTATATCAGAGCCTTTTTGTTGAAAGCAGCTACCTGGTGCAACTGGAAACAAGGCTGATGAGTGTGGCGTTTCGGGGCTGGAAAACCAAAACAATGAACTTGAAGAGACTAAAATGCTCCATACAGCTGAAAGGTTATGAACAGTTGGTGGTGATTGTCTGTGGATTCTTCCCTCCGAGCCCCTCTCCCATCACACACACTAAAATGATCAATTGTTAAAGGTACCTTGTGGAGTTTTTGACCACTTTTTGACCACTTGCTATGGAGCGATGATTGTACGAGTGGGTCACTGTTTTGTTTCACAAAATCAGCACTGTGTGTACATATGTTAGACCTCAAAGATGCACACTATGCGTTTTGGTGAGCAACACATTGTAAACATAACAGTCTTTGTTTACAAGAAAACTCCACAGGGGCTTCTTTAACGTAAAAATATTGACCAGTGAGACTTTTAAGTTCCAGTGAGACTATCGATTTCCCTCTCTTTGACCTTGGGAGGGACAGTTCCATTTGATTTACTATAAACCAAAAACATACCATGGATAGTATGTACATGTTGTGTACATGACATCTTCACGACATCTTCCATCATCTCTGATTTTCCACCATTTCTTGACACTAATTTTTTACCTCTTCACCTACACTGGCTCAAGAGATGCACGAATACTTTCTACAATTAAATGCCAGCAGTAGCATTTAAAAGTAGTCACAATTTTCATCGTTACATAACGGACTTACTTAAATCTTTCATATAACTGTTACACTTGTTTTTTAACACAGGTTTTTCATTTGCTCGATCCTCTTTTTCCCGTCCAAATGTAATTGCATAATCACAGCCATTAAGAGCAGGGCAGCAGAAAGGATTAAATTCAGTGAACTTCTCTAATGACACTGCTGTGTTTCATAGTATAAGAAAGTACAAAAGCAATAATGGTTTTCAGCATTCATTTCTTATTTACTGGAAAGCAGCTACAGAATGAGCTGTTGTTTTCCTCATAACTCTTGTTCAATATCACTACTAACTGATACTTCTTATAACATATTGTCAAAAAGTAGCGTACAGAAATTTTTTGACGACACACTTTTCGCTCTGCAGGAAAAACAAAACAGTCTGTGAAAGCTATTTAGTTTACATTTTTAAGATCAAGTCTGAAAACCAAACACAGTGACACTGACAAATCACGCTGAAATGAAGAGTAAAATCGATAACGAAAAGACACAGAAATCATCTGGTCTGACGGTCTGATCCCCTCTGCCGGACACCAGACTCACCTATCCTGCTGACGAGGAATCCAGACATCTCCATTCTGGGTCATCAACTTCTACATGTCCTCTGACTTCACTGCATGACAGCTCGACAAAGATAGTCAGGGAGATGATGGACAGAGAGAGACAAACGACGACAGCGGTGTGGATGACGACGATGCTGATGCTGATGGAGACTCTCAGTGCAGTCAGCTGTGTGTCAGTAATCCTCTAATCCTCTGCAATCACCAAATGTTTCCTCTCATCCACTGAAGTGTGGCAGTTCATCTGATGTTTTCATCATGTTTTGGTCTCTGTCCCAGCTCCCTCTCATTTCCTGTTAATACCACCAGGGTGTCTTGGAGTCCCTCCATTCGTCTGTTTCATTGAGTTAAATATTATATAAAGATTCTTAACAGCTTGTGAAGCGTGTGTGTGCCTTTTTCAGAGACAGACGGAAAGAACGGGAGAAACAGAACCAAGGCTGATTTTCCTACCACAATTCACATGTACTGACTGATCTCAGCACCAGTGCTGACCCATTCAAGGCTGGATTAAAGCAGAGCAAAGCGGACACTTGCTTACTTACTTACTTCATTGTTATTTCCAAATGCCCCTTTTCAAAAGTGCATTTTATTTTCATAACGGTACTCTTCTTTCAAGCCACTTTTTACTTGATGAAACATTTCACAGCATCACTTTTCATGACAAGCCAATCACATGCCCCTTGCGTCTTAAGCTAGCAAGCTCAACAACTGCTACCTGTTAGCCAGAGCATCAACAATGTCAAGGTAAGTCTGAATCAGCCAGCTAGAGGCTGCTGCTGCCGACGCTTGTTGCACAGGTGCATAATGTCTAATAATAATGGGTTGAATCCAATGACCACACAAGAGATCTGAGGCATAGTGTGGCGCAGTTCTCAGCTGGTTCCGTGGCCATTGCCATAGATGCCACTGATGACCTCTGGGGTTCGATTCTTCGGCCTCTATCATTCAACCTGCACATGCTCACCGTAGGTTAAATCATGCTACGCCCGCATTCACTAAGCTCCCTCAACAAGTGAGTATAATGAGGAAGATCCCCGGACATCAACCAAGTTGTCATTTTGACTTGGGGCTCGGGCCCTACTAGCCAATGAATAGGGCGGCGATCTTATATGAACGTTTGCTGTGTATCACCCATCTGGCCTTGAATATAACTGGGAATGTTAAAATTCAAAAGGAAGGCAGGATTACCAAGCGGGCTAAGGGGGCTAAGCAGGCAACTACGCTGGGACCCCCCAGGTTCGCCGCATGTCACCGTCAGCTAGCCCGGGTCCTGCACCACTAATCAGTCCTCCGGCCTCGTCTTTGAAAGGGGCTGCGTGTCACAACCTTCCTGCAACGCCCTACAGACTTTAGTCTAGATATGTTCTTATGGTGCATTTTCAATTCACTTCAACGTCATTCATCTCTGAGAGGGCAACTGCACGCAGCGGCTCTCCACCCAGATCCACAGAAACACACGCTACGGGCTTGACCGGGGAAGAAAGAGGGAAGAAAACATCGTTGACGACAAAACTTTAAATGATGAGAGACTTCAAACTTCAAACTGTTCTGATAAATAATCCTACACGTCAAGCTCCAGCTTGTTCCAGCGTCTGCAACATGAGCATTTGCTGCTTTTCTGTTTTGAATCACTGTAAACTGAACATGTCCGGGCTTTAGACTGTTGCTGGGACAGAAAATGGTGTTGCCCCCTTTTTACTTTTTAAACAAACTAAACAATTAATTCCCAGATTAACTGACAATGCAAAGAGTCATTAGTTTTAACCCTCGTCTCCAAAAACTGGAACCGTGTGAAACTTATTCAGTTTAACCCTAAAATCCCAATATGAAAGCAGCCACGTTAGTGTCCTAGCTGCGTCCTGCACGTTGCATTATCTACTTGTACCGTGGCCTTTCACAGCCACGAGCCCGAGGGAGCAGCCGGCACTACGCAACACCAGCGTCATGACGCTGTTCTGCTAAACGGAAACGCGGAAGTGCCGGTTGTCGGGGGGCGAGCTCACGGATGCGCTGAGCGTCGAGGGGCAGAGGAGACATGGCCGAGAAGCAGTCTCTCTGTTTCCGCCGCAGTGGTCGGTGTAACGCGGGGGGGTTTAAATGAGCGGGTGATGCCGGGAAACATCCGCGACGCAGTCCTGCTACCTCGCAGCTAACAACTAGCAGAGGAAGGTATGTTGGCGAAGGTTTGACAGCCCCGACAGGACCGCCTGCCTGGTCAACGATCTGTAAATGGGTGAAAGGGGGGAAGTACTTCCCCTCTGCTGCCTAGCTAAGCTTTGAGTTCGACCCCAGCAAGAGTCATCTGCACCGGTCCTTCCCGGGTATCTCCCAATGCATTATCCAATGCAGGTCGATTTACATGGCGTCAAATCGTAACATTCGTTATCTCAAGGCACTTGACGCCATTCACAGGTCCTTGTGTAGAGCTACTCAGTAGAGGAGGTCTCGTCTGTAAAGCCCCAAAGCTGCTGTCCTCGTTTAAGGCTGATACGGAGCTTTGGTGAACTTGAACCCTTATGCCCGTGCAGGTGACTGGAACCTACTCTCTTCCGCAGCTGGGTCAAAACTGATACTAGAATCAGTGGTTTTTGTTACTACGTATATGCTCTCTTCATAATTTTGCACACCTGGTTATATTGACAAGAATAACTGGAGATGTGCGATGTTTGTTTGACCGTTTTATTACATTTTATGAAAGAGAAAAGGGCCATTTGCATTTCAGACAAACCTATGTGTGGTCCGGCTGGCTCCTCGGTAACCGGAGAAAAACACTGATCATCTAGTGGTAGATAGTGATCAGTAATCAGTGGATAAACACAGCTGTTCATTTAGTGACGATCCGTATACTTAAATAAAATGTTACATTATCTCGCTGTGTAAAATGATATATCTCTGATCGTCTTCCAGCGGGGAACGGAAACACCTGATATAGATGAATGGTTCCTATAAAGCTGGAGTAAAGATAGAAAAACAGTTTTTTCTAAAGACTTTAGAGGAATACCTGGAATATGACACACATTTTTGTCAGAAAAAAAACAACCTAATCATCTAAGGGTTTAATGTAAACATAAGTCTCCAAAATGAGAGGGTTGCGATATATATCACCTTGGTTTGGCTTTCAGAAAAAACTCTTCTTCGCTCTGTGACTGTAACGTCACACATGTTACATTCATGAGAGACACGAGCCGTTTCCAGGCTGTTTGACTATTTGTCCACCTGTGTCGTGATTGTGCAGCAGCCATGGCGGAGGCCGGAGCTCACCTGACCTCCACCGCTGTGACCGAGCAGCCGTCGATCTTTGAGGTCCTGGCACAGGAGTCTCTGATGGAGGCGGTCAAACCTGCGCTGAGACACGCGGTCAAGGTGAGCGTCACCGTCGACTGTGGATCAAACCCCGCCTGGCAACAGCGATTGTCCAGTTGTAGCTCAGCAACTGTAACCAGGCACGGTGGGTCTGTCAAGCCTTAAACCAAAAACGCTGTGTGTTTACCTGCTTTTACGTAAATTGGAAACCTTTAGCCTGTCCGTCTAACAAGCTTACTAGCCACCGCAGTAACATGAACCCAGCATTATTTCCGTTTCGTGACCTTGTGCTACAACCCAGGGATGAAAAAAGATGCTGCTGTTAGAGCCATTTTAGTTTCAGGTGCATTTTGCTGAGAAAGTCATCCAGAGACGGTGTTTTCAACCGACTCGGAGAGTTTTAGCATTAGCTTCATTTTCATTTTAGCTAGCTGCATCTGCATTCTGCCTGTCACCCGTCACTGGCTAGAAATGAGAGGTCAGATGTTGTCTAGGAGCCGTTGTTTCAAAAAAGACCAGTTATTATTCAGTCTCCTGTTCTAACTGAAAACTGCGTATGTGCTGTGCCCAAAGGGAGAGCTTGACAGGTGCAGCAGCAGTAACTGACCCACACTAATGGTCCATTGTGTTGCCCCTTTTTGAAAGAATAAATACAGCAAAACGTGTGCAAAGCTTGTCAGCGTCTGTCTGTTTTTACTTGTTGTATATTTTCCGTTTTCGCGTTTGTTTGACGGCGTGCTGCGAATTAACTTTAGCCTTGACCAACCTCGATGCTGGTTACCCTCTCAGGTTCTGGCAGAGTCCAACCCGTCCCGTTTTGGCTTTCTGTGGCGACGCTTTGATGAGCTCTACCTGCTGCTGGACCTCCTCCTCCAGAACCACTTCCTGATTCACTGCAGCGCCTCCTTCTCTGAGAACTTCTACGGCCTGAAAAGAGTTTCAGACGGGCGGGAATTTCCTGTTCACCTGGGGCTGCGCAGGAAGTCGCACTGGCGATCTCTTCTTCTTCTCTGCCTGGTGCCGTACTTTCGAGCCAAGCTGGAGGCGTCGCTGGAGCAGCAGAGGGACGAGGAGGACTTTTCCATCCGACTGGCGCAGACCAGAAGCCAGAGGCTGTACCGGGCGGCCGTGGCAGCCTACCCGTACGTCAGCTCGGCCTGGCAGGCCTGGGTCTTCTGCCAGCAGCTACTCTTTGTCTTCGGAGTTGCCAGGACCCATAGTCCCCTGCTGTGGCTGGCCAGGGTGAGACTGGCACGACTTAATGCCCAAGATATCAAAAACATGGAGCTGAAGACCAGCAACACTGGCAGCCCAGCTGATAAGAGGTACATCTCGGTTTCATTAAAGTCTAAATGTGCGCGTCCCTCTGTGTCTATTGCTCGTTTGTCCAAAACGTCAGTGGAAACGGTCGTAACATTTCTGTTTCCCTCTCCAAATGGAGCAGACGTAGACTTTATTTTGCCCTGCTTTGAGTCTCACTGCCAGCTGCCCTTTGCCCCCAGCCAGGTCTTCACATTAGATAGCGACGTGTGGATGATAGGGGCTGGTGCTGGGTGCAGGGCCGGATCCTGGTCTGGTTAGGGTCTGCCATGCTTCTGAAGGATGAACCTACCTAAGAGGCTTAAAGGTGCCCTGGGGAGTTTTTTTGTAAACAAGAGTTATGCTTACATTCAGTGTTACTAACCAAATCCCTTCCTCATAAGACAACTGCAAAGCTGATTTTCCTCTTCAAAGTTTGAAACTAGCATCGTCTACGTCCGTCCTCAGTAGCCTGCATTCTTCCTGTCCGCCGTTGCATGTTAACGCCACCCGTGGATCAGGGGAACGATGTGAAACCATTGGCAGGAATGCGTATCGTGTCATCGTCATGCTTGAGCACGTGCATGCGTGAGGACAAACAAAACCGGGCTAGGGCTGTCGGTGGTCAACAGAGTATCTCTAAATCCACTCAAAGGTGTCCCGTGGAGTTCTAGTCCTCCAGCAGCGCTATGGGGCTGTTTTTCTATGAGTAGGCCCCCGTTTTGTCTTTTTAGTGCGTGAGTATGAGGACGCACGTCCTCAGGTGACACTACACATGTTCTTGCCAATGATTTCACACTATTCCACTGGAGAACAGGTGGCGGTAACATGCCAAGATGTGCTGCAGTGCACCAGCAAAGGCAGCAGAGAAGAAGACTACAAGGTAGTAGTTTCCACATGGATGGAAACAATACAAGGTTCAAATTGTAAGGAAAAGTTAGCGTTGTTAGCTGTAATGAGGAAGGAAATGCATTCAGAACATGTATTTGAGGAATGTAAGCATGACGTGTGTTTACAAGAAAACTCCATGGGTCAGTCTTGAGTTCTAAAAAGCCAGAGATGCTCTGAACCTGAAGACTTTGGATTGACTGTTAATTGTCATGATTTACTGAAATAACTGAGACCAGGGGCTGTCTGCTCCAGAAAGCGGTGAGCTTTAATCTGAAGTGTTCAGGATTTTTACTGATCATAGTCAGACATGCAAGTCCACCATCCATGCGTACAAAGGGATCTGTGCTAAAGTGGCACGCATGAGGGATTCACCAATTCTCTCATTCTTAAAGATTTCAACAACCAGAATTCACAAGTGGTCCACGTGTGAGAATTTGGTGTTTTTACGTAGTTTACTAAACCCAAATCAGTTACAATAAAAAGGACCTCGATGCGAAACTCGTATTCTGTTCACTATACTCTGCCATCGTCATCATCATCATCAGGCCCCGCCAAATCGTCGAGAGGCTCAACGTGTTTGAATTTTATGATGTTGTCCTGACCACCTTTACAGTTCAGTTGCAGAGTAGGAAAATGGCCACACTCCAACAGCTGCCTCAGGGTCTGCATGCCGGTCTCTGTCCAGGGGAGCGTCCTCCCTTTTAATGCAGCAATATTCTCTCGTCGCCTTTTTTAGCATTTAACTAAATGTTGTGTAATATTCTCCCTTCATTTCTGTCACAGTACAGTTCTGCTCTGACCACGCGTGGTTGGCAGCCGTGCTGTTCCCATTTTCCAATAGTTTCTTGGCCCCCGACACCACAACTGACGCTCCTTTGGGGGTGGGGTGGTTTTCCTTCTAATATCTCTCTGAGCATTGTCCTCTGACTGACCGTCGTCCTGCCGTAATCCACACAGAGCAGAGCAAGGAGGGGTCCACAGGCGTTTCGGGACATTTTTTTGGCCCCGGGTTTTGTCTTCTTGCTGATTGATTGTTGGGGCTATGTGCAACCCGAGAGGAAGACACAGCTTGTCTTTGCGTGTTATTTCAGATAGAAAACTAAGTCCTACTTTTTAATGAAGGTAAATCTCCTGAAAAGATGCAAGGATTCAGCATCAAGCCAACCGATGAACTAAGGCTCCGAACTTGATCTCTCATGAAGTATCAAGTCTCTGTCAAGGAAACTAAACATGATTCTAAGTTTCTTGAATGAGGCTCATTGTCAGACACAGATCTTAAATCCACCACCCACAATGCATTGTTCCTCTGTTTGCAGCCTGGTGCAGAGAGTGTGGTGGTTGATGTCACAAGCGGTGAGGGGTGTGGCCGTCTCCCTCTCCACCTCCCTGTCCCTGGGCGTCTTCTTCCTGCAGTTCCTGGAGTGGTGGTACTCCTCTGACAACCAGAGCACTGTGAAAACCCTCACCTCGCTGCCTGCCCCTCCACCCCCCCTCCACCTGCGGGAGGAGCGCAGCTGCGGGGATTCTCCCTTCGTCTCAGCCAAGCAGAGCAAAGACGCCCAGCTGGGCTCGGACGGCGGGAACTGTCCTCTGTGCCGCAGGCTCCGTACCAACGCCACGGTGCTGTCCACCTCTGGCTTCGTCTTCTGTTACCGCTGCATCTACACGTATGTGAAAGCCAACCACCGCTGTCCGGTCACCGGATATCCCACTGAACTGCCGCACCTCATCAAGATATACTCACCGGAGAGCTAGACCGCACTGTCTGCCCGTTTTGTCGGCGGCCTCGTTTTTTAAAAGGAGAAACTCTCAGCAGAGTCAGTTGGTTTCCCTCTGCAGCCTTGTGCTGAATATCTTGTGGAAATACTGTGTATTTTTCTGTTTTTTTTTCTTCAGTATAAAGTAGACTTTTGAGTGCACTAATGGTTTTTGATCAATTTTCCAGTGATACGAGCTGATTTAGATGTGAAGCTTCAATTGTATTTCAGACTGAATATTTACCAATTGACTAATAAATCATTTCTCAGTGGCAATGAGAGCATTTAAATTTTTTAACTGCAGTAATTGTAAAAATGTTGTCTCTGGAGGACACAACTGCTGTAGCCTCGGCTGTGTTCAGCATCCCCAAATCTACTGCATGTGCCAGTGGCAGGTTGGTGAATGGGCCTGAGTCAAAAACCCAAATGTGTTTAACTTAGTATCACAAAATAGAAAAAAAAAAACCCATCACATCTTCGCATTTGTTACTTATTTATTTATTCGGCTTAACAATTCGTTGATTATCAAAACATATACAATCGTTTTTCGTTGAGTGCCTTATCGGTTAATCAACTAATTATTTCCGCTGTGATATTAATACATCTGGGTTATTATTTTTGCTCTGAAAAGGTCGGGTTAAAATCTGCAGATGTCCTGGAGGCTGCTGGATTAACACATTCCTCTTTTTTTATTTTAATTTTTTTTAAAGATAATTTTATAAGACGACCTTTTGCTGACGTCTTACTCCTGATGAGGCAAAGAACAAATTGCTGTCTCATTCTGTCGTGGTTTGTCACGGCAATGTACAGTTTGGAAACTGCAAACCTTCCCAATAATTCCCAACATGTCAGTTTGCTTTAGCATCACAGCCAAATCACTTTGCAGAGCATGGTAAATGGTAAATGGTAATGGACAGCACTTGTATAGCACTTTTCTAGTCTACTTGACCACTCAAAGTGCTTCACATTCACCCATTCATCACTTTTTCTCCGCACACACACACACACACTCACATATTTTGACCAAGACATGCGGACTGGAGGAGCCGGGGGTTGAGCCACAGCCGCCCCCTAAGTAGCTAAGAGTCTTTCAGTTCTTGTTTGGGGGATTTTCGCCCATTCCTCCTGCAAAAGGCCTCTAGTTCTGTGAGATACTTGGGTTCGTCTTGCATGTTCTGCTCTTTTCAGGTCTGTCAACAGCTTTTCCATGATGTTCAGGTTGGGGGACTGTGTCTGAGACCACTTTCCCCTATGGTAGATTTAACTTATACTTATATCAGATCACTATTTTGATCATTAGTGTTTATCGTTATTATAATTATCAAATGTTTGTCTTGGCTGTTTTATAAAAAGTATTTTTTATTGTGCAATAAAGTGGTTCAATTCAATTCAAATCAATTTATTTATTTATTATTTATATGCACCAACTCATAGCAGAGGTTATCTCAGGGCACTTTACACTTAGAGCAGGTCCAGACTGGACTCTTAATAGTTCTATTTACAGAGACCCAACATCCCCCCCAGGAGCAAGCACTTGGGGACAGCAGCAAGTGAAAAACTCCCTTTTAACAGGTAGAAACCTTGAAGAGAACCAGACTCATGGTGGGCGGCCATCTACTTTAAACGACTGTGGTACTTAGCCTGTTAATAAAGACATTGATTATTTCTAGTGAAGAGGTGCTGACTAAGAGTAAAACTTCTTGAGCAGCCTAGTCGGGATGGGGTCTAAGAGACAGGTTGATGGTTTAGATGAAGACATCGTTGAAGTTAGTTGGTGAAGGTCGATAATAGAAAAACTGTCTAAATATATATCAGGTTTTACAGCTGTTTCTACAGTTCCTGTGTGTGAAGATAAAGCTGAAGTCATCTCTACTGAGAGCTATAGGAATACATGGATCAATAGAGCCATGACTCTGTCAACCTGGCTACAGTGCTGAAAAGAAACCTGGGTTGTTTTTATTTTCCTCTATTAGAGATGAGTAATATGTGGCTCCAGCATTACAGAGGCCTTCCTATAGGTTTTAAGACTATCGTCCCAGGCTAGCAGGATTCTTCCATGTGATAGAACGCTGTATCCTCTCAAGTTACAAAACAAGTGTAGACAAGTACAGGGTACACACATCAACAGCCAAAACTTAGCACAGGCTGAGTGTGTCACCTTTGGACAGGGCCAGGCTAGCTGTTTCCAGTCTTTATGCTAAACTAAGCTAACAGTCTGCTGGCTGTAGCTTCATATTTAGCACACACACATGAGGGTGCTATTCATTTTCTCATCTAACTCTGGGCAAGAAAGCAAATAAGCATATTTCCCATATTTCCAATGTTGAATTATTCCCTTAAAAACTGTTCCCTGAATTTCACATCATGTGTGGAATAGGATAAGAACTACTGTAAAACTATTCTGTAATGGTTAGATTCTGTAATGGGAAATGAAACAGTCAGTGAATTGCTTTATTGATTTTCCAGACAAGTTTAACAACAGGCTCACTTAAAAAAAAACAACAACAAAGAAACAGATAATTAGGATCAACGTCACAACATTACAGTGAGACTAATTAAAAAAGGGCTTCATTAAAATGTCCACAAACCCTGAAATGAAACTGAGTGTGAAGAATCACAAGAGTCACTTTCCCTTTTTTAAGCTCTTGCAACACAATTCATCAACAGGAAATCAGGACGAGAAGAAAAAACAGGCTGAAAGTTCGAAAAAGGGACAAGTATAATCATCAATAATAGTCACAGTAATAGATTGCTCGAATAGCGTGTATTGCACATGTGTACACATATATGCACTTTTATATACATGTGAGTCAGAAAGAATTAAACACATGTTGTATTGTCGCAACAAGAAAGAATCTGGATAAAACGACGGCACAGACAGAGAATAATCAGGAATGTGCTTGTGATCAGTTCCAACAAAAAACTGCGTTTTCAAATCGTTTAGTCACGAGCTGGACGAGAGAAAGGTAACAGAGAACGTCAGCCCTCAAAAACAGAGGGCAGAGGACAGTCACGCTGATACTGAACCTCCTCTGTCCCACTCGAGTCCAAACCCCCAACCCCCCAACCAATCACAGCAGGACACTACAGTTACACCACAGTATCAAACATATTAAGAAATATACAGTATTAACTCATGTAGCAAAATAGTCTGAGTGTGTGAAAGTGTGCGTTTCACCTTAGTGTGGGTGGCAGCAAGAGTAAAGCTGTGTAGCCTCTGGACTGGGGAGGTGCCCTGACAACACAAACCATCAGACTGTGTCAACACTATTCATATTGTATCGTTAGAGTCTTAAATGTACAGAATAGAAACTCCAGTGGTGCAGCTGGTTTTTTTCTCCGTGTCCCCTCTTTTCAGTAGGACTCAAGACCAGAGCCCAGATGGTCATGGTGGCTCCTCTGAACTCAGGTGTCTCTCAGTACAAACCAACCAGAACTGAGCACACTCAGTTGCGCTGCACTGAAACAGCCTCTTAAAGCTTCGGTCCACAATCTGTGCTTATGTGTGCCCTCTGACAGCAGCTCAAGACCAAGCAGCAACCACCACGACTTACAGGATAATTCTGATTTGTTACAATTTGAGTTGTTCTTGTAGTTCTCACCAAAGGAATGCTCAAATCTCGCAACACAGCATAATCGCTACAACGAGATGCCGGGATTTGTTTGAAACAAACTAGTTCCTACCACGTGTTGTTGCCCACATTGGAAGGTTTGTAGCTGCTCAGAACGTCCTCACTTGAAGGCACGTTTAAAAAGCGAGGGGCTACACGCAATCATTGTTCAAATGGGCAAACACGATGGACGATCTTTTCTCAAAGGCATTTATCGTGTCGCGCTTGTTTGTACAAATGAAATGTGACAGAAGTAGCTGTGTGAAGACGCTACGTTCTCACCTCTGCTAACCTGGCCAGTCACTGCACGAAGCAAGCACGATTGTCAGGTTGTCGGTTTCAGAAAGTTACAAAAATTGCTGACACTGTGCAGAGTCTCACCGATCTAGCAAGGATCTACCATTTGTGCCTTGTGTTTGTTATGCTCCAAAAGTATTGGCTGTATGGTTGATGCTTGTAGTGTGTAATAACCCCTTTAATTTTTTTGGATTATTTTATTTTGGATTTTTTACAATAGAACAAACACACACAATAAACATAAAGCACCCAAAAGACAGGGGATTCATATCCAAAGCTCCCAAGAACAGTTCAAAACTGCCAATCGACAGCGGTAAATAAAAAAAGGAGAAATCGGAGACCGCCTCTTCTGCCAGGAGAGTCCAGGGTGGAGGACTGGCAGATTCTCAGTCAGTGCGCACGGTAAGGCAGAGTTTGCACAGAATAAAGATGCAACATAACAGCAAAACTCATGAGTTATACAGTTGGGTCTCATCAAGCAATGTCAGAAACGGCTTCCACGCCTTCTGGAAATAGTTTTGTGAATTCCATTTGATACAACAAATCCTTTCCACCTTGGCAACAGAAAGCATCTCGTTGGGCCACCTCCTGAAACATGGGACGATGGAGACCCGCACTTTAGTAACATCAATTTTTTTTAGCTGCAACAATGCCTGCTTTGAGAGGAAAGGGCCTGCGACCCGTCCTCGTCCCGCCACAGTTTCATTAATAGTATTACACTTCTCAAACTGTTTCCCATACATTGATTTATTTGTGGCAAACACTGATAGTGGACTGTCTGTCAGAGTCGGACTGGCTGAAAGCAACACATTTGGTCTTTGCAAACTGAGATAACGTACAAGTTTATCTGCATATAGAGAGCGGAGGTGAGATCTGAACACAAGCGGTCACTCGGGACAGGTAGAGACGCATTCTAATGCCAGGTGTGAACTTGGTTGATCTGATCACGTCCTTGGACAGCTCCAAGGACGTGATCAGATCAACCAAGACGCATGTTAATGTCAGGTCTGAACAGAGCCAGAGAAACCAAATATTGCCAAAATAGAGTCTGGCTGAGTTCTAGTTCCATATTGTTTGGAAAACCAATTAAATATGTCCCATCAGAAATGACCTAGTACTGGACCAGAATAAGTGTGACAGTGATCCTTCGGCAGTACCACATCTATCACACATGGGGAGACTGATTCAAATATCTTAGTAAATATGGTTTTACAGTAATGCAGTCTGTTTAAAACACCAGTCCAGGAACACTGTCTATCAGTGCTGGTTTGAACAAAGGATGGTATGCTATGAGTGTGTACTGAGACATTTGAAAATTTGACTCAAAATGTTCAGGGAGTTTCTGAGAACAAAGTTATGACCAAGTAATTTATAAGAAGGCTGTACTCTGGGAGAGAGGTCCCAGAGGCTGACATGGATTTGACTTTTAATCAGCACATCAGTCAAGACCACAGGAGCCTCATTGCCAGAAGGTGAGAGCCCTGGCATTGGCAGCCCAGTAAATAATGCCTAGATACAGGAAGTTTGAGGCCACCCCGATTTACATTCTTCTGTAGTGGGCTTTAGAGATGTGAGGAGGCTATTTGCCCAGACAAATGAGAGTTCAGTGAATCCAGTTGTTTGAAGAAAGAAAATGGTAAATAGAGAGGAAGGTTTTGGAAAAGGTATGAAAATCATTGAAAGAGGAATCAATTTCCAGTGCCTGATGTTAGCTTTTGGTTTGTCTACCATGTTTATAAATACAATTAATTAAAAGCTTGGGGTTTCTGGAAATGTGAAGTCCAAGGTAGGTAATGTGGGTGTAACTACTTCAAATGGCAGGAATTTCAAGAATGCAGAGCTCAAATTGTTCAACAGAGGCATGAATTCACTTTTATCCCAGAGAATTGTATATCCTGACAGTCTACTAAATGATTCAATGTAGTTCAGGAGGTTGGGTAGTGAATCAAAAAAAAAATCAATAAATCGTCAACATATTAATTTACAAGGCTTTCAACATTACCGAATTTTATACCACGGATACCTGGGTGACTCCTAATTCCTACTGCAAGAGGTTCTAAAGCAATAGCAGACAGGAGGGGAGAAAGGGGATCGCCCTTGCGTTGGGCCACGTTGCAGATCAAAAGGTTGAGATTTGTCTGCCTTAGTGAGACTACGGGAGGTACTGGATCGGGATAAATTATTTTGGCCCACTCTATAAAGTTCTCTCCGGACCCACATTGTTTCAGTGTCTTGAACGTATAAGGCCATTCAATCTGATCAAATGCCTCCTAGCATCGAGAGGTAAGACGGAGGCTTGCGTGTCCTTTTCTTGAGCTGAATATAATGTTATTTAAAAGCAGAGGAAGGATTTTAGTATCCTAAAGCGACCATTAAGTTCCCTTTTCTTAGATGATTCAAATGATTCAACCTCAAAGGCCTCCCACAAAGTAGAATCAGAGACCTCTCCATTATATTATCGGTGATAGGAAACTCATCTACGCGCGCAATAATATGCTAAATGACAGACTGGTCTTCAAGAAAGAGAGGGTTGAAACGCCAGCTGTACTTTTGTTTAGAAAGATTATTTTTCAGTTGGAGTGAGACCGGGCTATGATCACATATCAGAATATTATGACAGGTAGAGTTAGTTAAACTGCGTAGTAATGCAGCAGATATCAGGAAATATCCAATCCTCGTGTAAGATTTGGGGACATAAGAGTAAAAAGAAAAATCTTCGTCAGCAGGATTGCTGCAGTTGCCAAATATCAACCATGTTTCTTCTTTTGATTAAATCATTCTACAGTTTGCACTGAGGCTATGGCAGCAGGCGGAAATTTTCGAGTCCGTCTATAAATGGATCTGAATAACAATTAGAGTCATCTCCAACAGTAACATTGGGGCTGGAAGCTAGTATCATATCAAAAGTCTTAACAAAGAAATCAGCTTTCATGACCTGAAACCCTTAGGTACCTGCTATATGGGTCTGCCCTCACACAGTCAAGGCGAAGTGAGAGCAGCACCTCTGGCCTTACGAGTAAACAGCGTTTGGAAAACCTGAGACACCCCTTTTGCTCTCAGTCCGCCTTGTTCATTTGCACTAGTTTGCGTTTCCTGGAGGAAAATCATGTCTGGCTTCAATTGATTTACGATGCGAAAAAAAAGGCGACTTCTTTTAATTACATGAGCGAGAACCTTCACATTTCATGAAACCAGTTTTACACTCAATGCCGTCTGATACTGGCACTACCTCTGAGATGTAGACCATCTGGTGTCCACCCAAAGCAACACAGAGCATAGTGAACACAATACATAGGAAACATACAATGTAAAGAACACATTTAAACAGCTCAACTGCCAATCATGGCTGATCGGACCGAATAAAACAAGCTGACAGTCTCTCATAAATTTAAACTGGGTTATCTGAGTTCCAAAAAAAGTCAAGTCAAGAAAATACGATCAGTCCTCTGTATAAACACACAGAGTGGTTCTTAGGTTCAGGTGCATTCTTTAAGGAAAAGACTCGACCTGGCCCCGGTGTTTGATCCGTGGCCCTTTAGGGAAGAGGAGGCTGTGCTCCACCTTGATCTCCCGCTGTGCGCTCAAGACCTCGTTGAATTCACATCGCTGTCGCATCACGTCTGGTATGTAGTGTGGGAAAATAAACGCTTTGTTGCCTTTATGCTCCAGCTGTTGCGCACTCTGGATCCGCAGTATGAGCTCCTCCTCCTGATAGAACTGGACCTGGGCAATGACGGTGTGGCACCTGGCTCCCGCCAGGGATGGCAGCCGCAGGGTTTGGTGGTGCACAACCGAAGACTGGAAATTGTCTTCTCCGAGAAGTTTTGGGATTAGAGCCTCGAATGAATTGCGTTGATTTACACCCTTCCTCTTGTTCGAATATGCGGACAGTCTTAATATCTACCGAGCCCCCCAGGTCATCCACCTCGCACTTGAGTGCGTCGTTTTCATCCTTCTGGCCTGAGAAAACCTTTTTTCAACCATCGTACAGGGTTCTCCTGCTCCAGCAACCGCTCCTAGATAGATTCCGGCTTCTCCAGCAGTTCCTTTTGAGAGTGTTGTACTGCAGAGTCTGTTCTAACTTTTCAAACCTGCCATTAATGTGTTTGAGACCCTCTCCCACCATCATCAGCAAATCATCCATTTCGTCATCTGTAGCTTGGCTGGGAGAATCACTGTTAATGTTGTTAGCATTAGCATTAGCTGCTCAGAGCGACTCAACTTCTTTTGGATTTCTAAAGGCATGTCCTCACAAAAAAAGTTGGAAAAATAAACCCCACTGTGTCAGGGACGGATATTGATTTTAATCTTGGCACGGTGGAGCATCTGAAAGCAGGTCTACTCCATGCGCTGCTCACTTGTGCCTCCCAACCCCTTTTACAGTTTTAACGGTTGCGATTGTTGTTCTTGCTGTAATATTATCCAAAACCACGCTCTGGCACCAGAGTACTCGTTTCAGTGGTGTTATACATTAGGTTGTAATATAATTATGACTAAATTTAAATACTTTTAATTAATTAAAATTCAAAAATGTGTAGTTTGTAATCATTTATAAGACTGATTCCTTGCCCAAGGGGGTCACAAGATCAATCTAAGCGTTCACGAGATGATAGAACAGTTAGAAGATTTTGTGAGAAAAAAAGTCTGCACAACAGTGAGTATTTTTTCTAACTTTTCTCTATCTTTGCTTTTTATTGTGAAATACTGTATGGTTTCAGATAACAGCAGTAGGGCATTTCCATCCACCACTGTTGTGAAAATATCGGGAGTTGGGTGCATCGAAACCAACAGCTGGTGGCGCTAATTCTCCAGTTGGGTGCCATTAAACATTGGAAATAGGGCACAACAAAATGATGTAATGAAAACAACGCCAGATGAACCTCAAACAAATGAAAGCAGCATGGAAAATGCAATAGAAATGTGACATTTCTGTCGGTTTCATTTGTTAATGTGAGGAAGGTTCCAGGTTCTCATTGTTCCACCCATATCTGATGGTTTTGGTCTTCAGTGGAGCGGAAGCTTCAGTTATTCACTAAGTCTGTTTCCCTTGAACTTTGTCGAATTTCTTTTCCACCTCAGCTGAACGTATAAAGTTTTTAGTGATATTTCGACTTTATTTAATGCTTCCCTTTAAACTCACACACACAAAAAAAAGAAGCTACTGATCTAAACCACTTAGTTTTGCGGTTAAATCGTCGTGGATCGTTAAAACATCGTGGATTTTTACAACAGACACTGTGGGTGATAATTTTACTGTTCTTTCTTTCAAAGTTCTGGGGTTTATTTGTTTCTGACTATTCACATTTCTTGTTGCATCAAACTACTTTTCAGTGAATGTCTTGTGATCCCAGATCTGATCTGTTAACTTGGTGATTGCTTATTGTTACCTATGGGTTTAATCACAGCCACAAAAGAAGGTCCAAATTTGAATAAACCAGAATCGACCCTTAATGTTGTTATTTTAAGCATCAGTTTCTCTAATGGCCACTAGATGTTGCCCAAGTGACAAGGATCATCCTAAATTTTCTTCTACAAATACAATAAAAACTCATTACTTGGTGGTGGTAATTAAAGATATAAATTGTTGAGAAAATATTAAGGCATTTTTTAATCGGGATATAAAATGACAGGCCTATCAGCTGTGGTAGTTGCTGCTTGTTCGTCCCAACACAGCTGTTTTTGTTCCTCTGTGCCCGCGTGAACTCCAGTTGAGCTCAGCTATCAAAACCTTTCCAACAATACCACATTCGATAGCAAATTTTCATCCGTCTCAAATCTCTTGCGTTACCAGTCCTTCCTCTCTAACCCCGCTGCAGGTTTAATGGACCAACTGGTCCTAGTGTTTACATTAGTACAAAAAGACTACACTGAACTGCCTAGAAACACAACTCAATGAATCAATCAATGTGCTCATCGATCAGTACTGTTATTCCATTCCACCTGACAGATAACACACACGCAAACAGTACCCAGCCACACATGTAAAAGCTAGAGGGAGCTCCACCAATAATGTAAGCTGTGACGCTGTCTGCCCATGTTACCGTGGCAATGCTGAAGCTGGACATTGTAGTCTCTCTTTCTCCCTTCTCTGTTCCTGTCCCTGTTCTCCTGTCAGTATTGTATTGCTTTGAACAGATGAGACCCAGAGGTAGCAGTGTCAGCTACAACACTTGCTACATGGCAGAGGGTCTTCAAGACTTCAGTGAGGTTGAACATCGGCACTGGTAGAGTTAGCTTATTGACGTCACACAATAGTGTTCCTGTAGATGCGGATAATAGAGCGGTCCAGTTCTGAAGCGATGTGTCTACTGGGCATCTTCAGTGAGCAAAGAAGTGGAAAAAAAGCTGCTTACGCCTCCAGTCTCTAGTGTGATTCGTCAGTTTGTGAAAAGTGATACTGGAAAACGCATCACGTTTCTGAAAAAGCTGAGCTGTGAAAGAAGTAAGCTGGAGGTTGGAGGTGGCCCACAGCTCTCGAATACCACTGAAAAGAGAGTGGTAAGCTGGTGCTCAGAAAAGAAGCCCAGTCACACAACCTCCTGTATATAATGCTAACCCACTGGAGTTAGCATGTCAGAGCCATGGTTTCTACAGTGCATGGGATGTGCACAGAGTTCCGATTGCATTTTAGTTATACTTTGTAATAGATTTGCCAACTGAACCGTAGCTTTTAAAAATGTGCTTTGTTTAAATTGTTGGGCGTAGCATCAGCGTAATGTAAAGCACTTTAAATGGCACCAAAGCAATAAGACCTCAAATGGATTTTTTCAAATGGTAACCGATTGTTAGCTTTTGATTAATACTGATTTATCCTTCTGACCTTGTGTAAGCAATGCTGGTGTGAGGATTATTACATATAAAATAATTACGCAGTCCAGTATTGCCATCTTTCCTAACTCAGACAATTCAGTCACAGAGAGGTGATTCAGGAACAGCACACTATGTGGGTTTGCACTAGGCAAGAATACTGAAGATATGAACTCATGGGATGGAAGGCAATCTCCTTAGTGACTTCAACGTGGGAAAAATGACAGGTGCAAGCTTCTCTATTAAGGAGGAATTTCCACAGTTCAGAACTTTGTTTTGCACTGGAAACACAATCACATAGATTCTTGTTGGTGCATTGTGTTTACACAGGGGGTTTTCAAACAATACACGTATTGCGTGCAAAAAACTTTTTTGCTGTTGGACCAAATTTTGTGGCCCCTTCTGAACCGTGATGAAAAAGCCAAGACCTTTTATTTGGTTTGCATACAAACAAAGATTTGCTGACCTGAGGGGTATTCCAAAAAGTGGGTTTAGTGAAAACTCAGTTTGTTAACCCTGAGTTTAGGGAAACTGAGTTTTTTCGTTCCAGGATCTGAGGCCACATTAATGAAGTCAGTTGCCGTGGAAACTGACTCAGTTTCTCTCTGTCTCTTCAACTCCTGCCCGACATGCCGTTTCATTTCCTCTTTCATACAGTCCATATCAAAGCGCATGCTGGAGCACATTAATTTGCAGAAGTTTCCATGGGGAGAAGATGATCAGAATCCTGATTGGACATTTGTTTCTTACCCAAGGCCTGTCTTTACTAACGTTACCTCTTTTATGAACAATTACGAAGTTTAAGGACAGAGACAGCCATCTCTGTCTTTCAAATATTAAGTTGCACATTGTGGATTTATCCTGAGCTCAGAATAAAATCTACAGTTTATGCTATAAATCTTTGAAACACTGTGACTCTGTGGACATTAAGGCTGTCGGTCAGTGCCCCTGCACTGAAACATTTACCGTACGTTACTGTAGGAATCACTGTTAAAAAAATAATAAAAAAAATTTAATCTGTGTGAAGCTTTAGATACATAAGACACTAATCTATGAATAACAAGTGTGATTGGTTGTCCTGACTGCACATTCCTAAAAGTGACTTTTTGAATATAAGCTGCATAGAGCCTTAAGGTGTTTAAACAGCATTTCAGTTACTATGGTTAAATGTATAGGATGATGAAATACAGACATTAAATGCCGTTGATAAATGATGAATGAGTGGACTGTGCTGAATAAAACGTAATGGTGTTAACTCATAGACTCTTTCCTCCATTCTAACTCAGGCTCCTTCACTTCCTAATTGCACACTGTAACACATCGATAGTTCTACCTGCACTGGATTAAAATGGAAGCTCTGCTCTATATTTACCCGTTGCCATGGTGAATTGCCATTTCAGAGCTTCGTTGATGATGGCTCTTTTCATTCACCACTCACTTACTTTTCTCAGAGCTGAATGAACTAACTGTATTCAGATGTTCTGGAACTGAAAACTCAGTTTCCCATATCAGGGTTAATCGTCAACTCAGAGTTCAGGGTTCAGTTCAGAGTTTGTTGAACCTGCTTTCTGGAATTTCATGCTCTTTTCCGCAGAGAATACAATGACAGCCATCATGGTAGCTAATACCAAAATATTTCTGGAAGTGAGATGAATTGAAACGTAAAACTGCAATAGCTTTTTTGCATTCTTGGTGGCAGTGGAAACAAACTGTGAACAGTACTCTTGACATATCATTACCTTTTAAATTGACATGGCGAACCTGTTAGCAAACGGTTGCGTACTGACACATTTGGCGGTTACGGAGCAACATGATGTATGTAAATCCAATATTCCCTCTCTTCCGGCTTTGTTTTTGGTCTCTATCAACTCTTGTGGGAAATGACTCTGACTCCTTAGCTGCTAAATACTCCACTATGTTCACCAGCTGGTGGCTAAGTGAAGATTCAGGTGATAATTCTCCGTAGGTTCATCACTGTGAGCAACCCCCTTCACACTGTCATATTTCTTTTCACATTGTCATTTATCACAATGTTATTGTACAAATATCAATTATAGCCGCTTTGAATTGATAGGAGGGTCAACATCTGCTAATGCTAGCTTTAATCTCCTGCCCTGTCATGGACCTCCATGGCCTCGGGACCTTTAAGGCCAGACATTGTGCTTCCACTGGTGGCATCCTGAGCACGTTGTGACTTCCTGCACCATCCTTGATTTTACATGGTTATATTGAGTTTAATGGAGGAGGTAAATTATCTTACTTTTGTTACCTTACAATTGCGTATACCGTAGGTCACTGAGAGGACTGACGACCACCCAATGAGTTCACATCTCAAACATTCTTTTCGTAACAAATAGAATAAAATGTCTGAGTTACAGGAGCTAGCAATACAGAACCATGATACGGGGTACGACGCTTATGGATAAGGAATATCATAAGCCATGGTGGAGATGGCTAACTCGCTGTTGGACTACAAAAATACACCATCACTGGACCAACCTATTCACCCAGTCATGACCTTTGACCTTAATATTCCCGTTTCTGCATCTGCTGTTTGCCTGTGGAGAGCAGCATCTTCCTAGTCCTGCCTGAGGAACTGGAGCACGCTGTCCAACTCCAACAACCACAACAACCACAACAACAACAACAACAAAAATAACAACAACCAACACCACCACCACCACCACCACCACCACCACCACCACCACGATATATCCAGCCATCCTCAAAATCTGTATAACAAACAAACAGGTGGTGTCCGATGACATCAGTGCGTACTTCCTGTCAAACAGCTAAACCTTTAAAACATCAAATCTCCAAATAGAATAGTATTTTCATAAATCCAATCTGATTGGATAAAAGACTGTTATAATATTATTTTTGCTTTTTTATACAAAAAGAGAAAGTATTTTGTTATTTATACATATACGTATGTACAAGTATAGAAAAGTGAGCACACTGAGTCTGCTGTGATGTAACCGTGGGCAACAGGAAAGGACAGTATTTACACCAAACAGGTAATATTACAATTTGAAAAAAGAAGGGAAACAAAAGAAGGGACGTTGGTGTTTTTGTAGTGTTTCAAAAACGTGCCACAATTGCCTTTACAGAGAAAGGGGGTAGGGCTCGGGTCACATGACTCAAGCAAAATGAGTGAAAGAGAGAGAGAGAGGACTGACAGAGAGGTGGTGGTCTGAAGTGATGTAGTTCAATTACTTACATGGTTAAAACACTGAATACTGCTAAAACTGAGCTGATCCTGAGACACTTTCACCAGATTCCATAAAAGTCAGATTGAATATTATTACTGATATTACTATTAATATTCAATGAGAATTTTTACTGGATATTTCTAGTGTGTAATGATGGCTTTAGAGGCTTTTCTTCCCTCAAAAGATAAGAAATTAAAAAATAAAAATAAAATAAAAATCAAAGTCTGTTGGGTATACCCGACACAAATATTGTCAGTTTTGAAAGAAAATACAATTCTTAGCAGTCTTACATTTCTGATTAACATTTATAACAACTCTCAGGATTCTCTCTCCCCGTCTCTCTCATGGTTGCTAAATAGTGTGAGAAGAACAAATTAAGGCATCCAGATGAAGAAACAAAGACTCAAAAATGAACTGACCTGCTGAAACAACAGCAGTATGTGTGTTTGTGTGTGCATCAGTGTGTTTCTTCAGTCCTGATTGGCTGGTTGGTTTGAGGTGCTTCGGCGGTGGTGTTTTGTGGTTTCTGATTTAATGGTTTTGTTTTGTGGACAAAAAAAGGCACCTAGTTCCTCCTCCTTTGCTCATTTAAAAAAAATGGTTATTCCTCCTCTACCCCACGTTCGCTCAGCCTGTCTCTCTGGCGCTCCGACAGACACACAAGAAGACAAGTCGTCCGCTTGGGGTCTGGCATTTTGTTGGGACTCAGATTTAGGTTTCCCACAGTCATCGTCCCTCGGTGGAAGCAGAGGAGTTTGGACGAAATAAAAGACATTAGAATGATTGAAGGGTGGAGGGGAGAAATTCAGTGCTGCTGTGTACAGGTGGAAAAGTATACAGTTTACAAGACGTGTATCCTTGCTGACGTTTCCCTCCTCTGGTTTCCATGGAGATGCTAACAAGTCGTCTGCTCCTCCTTGGGCTGTTGAACCTCTTGAAAAGAGATTTGCCCGAGTTTTTCACAACCCCGCCTTCTCCTGCCTCTATAATGTTCTCCTCAGCCAATCGGAGTTCGCCTCAGCGGCAAATTCCACCTTGTGTGTGTGTGTACCTACACAAACTCCACGGAGGAAGAAGAAAAGGAAGAGGAATAGGAGGTGCTAGAAGGAGGTGAATTTGGAGTTTCTGTGTGCTTCTTGTTTAAGCTCATCCTACAAAACAGGCTCTTCTTCCATTGGCTCCTCTGTGGACCTGTGGGCAGTACAAAATCAAATATCACATTTAATAGAACTTGTGAAAATATGTACTTTAAAGTTACTTTGAAAAATAAAAATAAAATAAGCCTCAGGTTTCAAATTGTGACACAATCCTGTGCAAAACTAAATTTTGCTCAATTAAATTTTTCATGTTAAGCACTAACATGGATGTCTTCATTTCAACCTAACAGGACACAGTCTGTTAAAGTGAGACTATGTAATTTTAAGTTAAGAAATACAGAATACATGACAAGTAGAATTCACAAGAAATACAATGCACCACTGCTCAATTCAATATGTTTGGGTTTTTTACTGCTATAGCTTTAACTGGTCTGGGAAAAGCCGTAGCTTATGGTGGCTAATGTTGGCTAACTTAGGTAAATGTTATATAACACAAATGAATGAGTCAGTCAGTTCTCTGCTACACTTATTCTACTGTTCCAAAAGCTTACTATTTAAGCCCCATGCTAGACAGTAGGTTACACAGTGACCACTGTTCAGCTAGCGTTACATAGTATTGCTTTAAATTCAATAATGCCCTGTCCAGTAATATAAAATATACAATGGGATCACCTCAAGTATCAGCGTTAGGGCCCCTACTGTTTAGTCAATGCATTGATGATCTCAGAACGGCAATGTATGCAGATGACGCTATGGAATGCACTCATGAAAAACAAACAACTGGGACAGCTGCATCAAAGCTAACAACTGCTACGGAGAGGCTCACAAAGTTTTCAGTGGTGTCTTATTTTGAATAATAGCAAGACCCAAAACCAATAAACAGCCCTGTAATGTTGACATTCTCACCATGGCTAAAAGTTGATATAGTTACTGAGTTTAAGTATCTCCATATATAAAATTATAGAGCCACATCTTAATTTTAAGAAACATTTTTTTAAATAGGTAAAAAGAATTACATAAACTTAGAAATGGTCTTTCTATGGATGTAGTAAAAATATCATTATACATTTTCAGTATTATTATTAGATCAACTATATATAATTATTTGAGTGAAAATTTCTCAGATAATGATGAGAGCCAGTGGATTGAAGATGATTTTAAACTGGCTCTGCTACATGGCATCGTAATAATACCAGTATAATTTTTAATGTTAAAAAATTGACATATTACGGGATTCACAATATATGCCATGCCTATGTACTGCACAGCAGCAATAAACACTGCTGAAAGCAGCAGTGCAGGAAAGACTGTGGAGGAGAAAGGAAGCAACTCTGGCAGGGTGGAAGTGGTTTGGTTATAAAAAGGCGAGATTTACAACAAACCATGGTGGTATATAAGTAGTGAAAAAGATGGTTACAGTAAAAGTGGCTGGACAAAGTTAGTGTTCATTTTGTCAGCTGTATTTAGATTTAGTCTTAGTCATGAGACCAAAAGGCCGTGTTAGTTTTAGTCATATTTTAGATAGTTTCATTTTTAGTCAGTTTTTAGCTGACTAAAAGGAGACTAAAACTGTGGACGTTTTAGTCTCCTTTTAGTCATCAGAAAATGAGTTGAAAAAAATGTTGTGAACATTTCATTCTAATTTTAGTCAAGACCGAGCATTCTAGTCTAACTTCAGAGAAGTGCTTTCTAATAAGATTTCATCCACCTGATTTTAGGCTAAAAAGAAAATGAAAATGAAAATGAAAATAAGTCAAAAAATGAGAGGCTGTATGATTAAGAGTGGAGCTTTGCATAGATAGTGTCTGGTCTGAAGCAGAAGTTAATCATTGCCATAATTTTAACTTTCTGTTTGCTAACACAAACCCTGAGTATCTGGGAAAGAGAACATCCTGCACAATCAAGACGAACCCTGTACAACAGCCCTGCTATAAATCCGACCTTTATAGTGTTCAGATTGTAAGGACTGTGTTAGAAAGATGTTGATTTTATTCTGTTATTTTGCAGGCCTCAGTGGTAGTGTTTTACTATACTGTGTATATTATACACTAAGTGTACCATTTAAATAAATTTGTAAAGAAAATACTTGGAACCTCTCTGCCAAAAACACAAGCTCAGTACTAGACAGCCGGCTACTGCCCAACAGACTTTATTCAAGCCCAAAACCAACCCTCTACATAATATGCTGTGTTTTAATGACCAGACACACATAGACTACATTTAGCTAAATAGACCCATTCAAAATCAACAAGACCTGACTATTAAATGTGTATAGCAATTCAATCGTGCGTCCTTTAGCATGTATAGCATGTTTAACGTTAAATAAACAAACTTGTCTTAAGCAAAAGGTTGGCCAACTTAGCTGGCTGGGCTACTGACTTTTCAGTGAGGTTAAACTCCCATCTGCAAGCAATGTAGAAATGTCCTGTTGTTGTGAGACGCTAATAGGTGAAGTCACGCCTCTGCATTTAGTAGTTGGATTGATTTGGCTTTCAATGTAATGTAACGTTATTTAACATCTAAACCTTAAGTTGCTTCAGTTTCTGTGTGAGGCGCCTTGAGTGGAGCGTTGACAAATATATTTTGTCCCAATTTTCATTTACCAGACAATATGCCAACGTCCACCAGAGGCATTTCTCAATCAGGACTCTTTTTAACACTGAACTAACTTTAACTCCCAGGGCTATTATTTTTTTCAGTATTTTATCGTATCGTTATGAATATCATTATCCAAAAAAAAATACCCTGCAGGATCGTAACATTATAAGGCAATACTGCTCACCTCTAAATGAAACATAACATATTTTGGTAGATAAATACTCAAAAGCTTCAGACTGTGCAATATGTGACTGTGCTAGTTACTGTGTCTTTGCTTCTTTTTAATTCTTTTTATTTTGGCACAATAGCATAAGCAAGCTAACTGTTGTTATGGTTGGGCACCATGCTGCTGAGAGTGGAGGAACCACTAATATCTGCATGTTGGACACTGCTTGTGAGTTGTCTGACACCTGTTCGTGTTTGTACCATACTTCCATACTCTGTGTCTTGCATTCTCTGTGTCAGTCTTTCATAATGCTAGGATGCTATCAGAAAGTCACCAACGGTCCACTGCTGACCTGCTGGTTTCCAAGTTGTCAGGAACAGAGCCTGGCTGCTCAACATCAACACTCAGGGAGGCCATGGCGCTGACTGTTTCTGCCTCGTCCTTCTCTGATTGGCCCTGAGCACCAAGGGGGCCATCCAATAACGAGTGGCCACTCGTCTGAGATAAACTCTGGAGACAAGACCAGTGTTTACCTGAAGGGACAGAGAGAGACAGACACAGGGATTGAGGATCAAGACATGCTGTAGCTTCTCCACATTCTGTATATTTAGTGTGTGTGTGTGCGTGTGTGTTTGTGTGTGTGTATCTGTGGGCTTCTTACTCTGGATCTCTATTACTCTCTCAAGTGAGGCGCAGGCTTTTGGACATGGCTTCTCCGGAGGCCACTGAAAAACAGAGTCACACTGAGAGAGACAGAGAGTGTGTTTTAAAAGAAATGTATGAAATAAACTTTTTACCTCATGTTCACACAACAGACTAAAATACATCTCACAAACATGTTTATCACAGAGGACTATATTTTATATCACTGACTGGTGGCTTCTTTGCTCTGTCACATCTGCAGGTTCTTATCTGTGGTGTTGAAAAGCATAGTTTAACATTTCTTCCATCACTTATTCACATATTATTCTTGGAAGGAGTCTCAAGTCTGTGTGTTAAGTACAGGGCTCGAGTCAAAACATGGTTAGATTAGCTTAGCATTAGACTGTGGCCATTCAAACTGTGTGCTAATACATGAAGATTAATTTGGTTTTAATTGTAGTTACACTATTTCTCTAGCTAATCACCTGATCAAAGACTTAACATGCAATAAATGCAAATAATGTTAATAACTTCCTATCATGCATCATCACACTGATATATTTAAAATTTTCACCATAAAGAACCTTCAGAAAGTTTTCAGACCCCTGCGCTATTTTCACATGTTGTTATGTTGCAGCCTGATGCTAAAATCATTTAAATTCATTTTCCTCCTTCGTCAATCTACACTCAATACACCATAACGACAAAGAGAAAACAGCATTTTAGACATTTTTCCGATATTTGTTTTTAAGAGGAAAAACTGAAACATCACATTGACATAAGTATTCAGACTCTTTGTTATGACACTTGAAATTTAGCTCAGATGCCTCCCATTTCTCTTGATCATCTTTGAGATGTTTCTACACCTTTCCTGGAGTCCACCTGTGGCAAATTCAGTAATTCAGGTTTGAACGGCACAGAGCTGACTATATGAGACCTTATATAGGCAGGTGCGTGCCTTTCCAAATCCTGTCAGATCAACTGAATTTACCACAGGTGGACTCCAATAAAGGCACAAAAACATCTCAAAGATGATCAAGAGAAGTGGGAGGCACCTGAGCTAAATTTCAAGTGTTGTAACAAAGGCTCTGGATACTTTCCGAATGCAATCTACAAACACTGTGTGTCAGGTCACACGACCTCCTCATAGAAAATGGACATGTTCTCAGTTGTGAGAAGTATATAATAGGCTTAATTGGGACTGAAAGTGTTGACTTGTGATTACCATTTGTCTACTTCTACTGACAACAGCAACCAAAAGTTATGAGACTCGTAAGATCAATAGCGTGGGCTACTGCCAGACATGGTTAGTGAGCAGGTTTAACTTCCTGCCTCTGTACAGACAAGATGGTACCAAACCTGGAAACCTCACTGTAATGACAAGTGGTTGTAACAGCTGTATACTTAGTCAGGTCAAATCACCAAAGAGCTAACTAAAGCCTGTAGTGCTTGTGTTTCTGGTAGTGTTACATTTCCATTTTGTTCTTTGGGATGGTGGACAACACCTCCAGTTTGAGAAAGGTCAGCGTGGCACGTTTGAAATTACAACATGAATAGTTATTGATGGTAATCTGACTCTGTCTCACCGTGTCTCCCAGAAGCGCAGAGACACATGCCTCTGATGCGTCACAGATGGCGGTGAGGTCATGACCGCCCTCCAGAGCCATAACAACCCGCCCACCCGCCAGACCCATCAGGAGCTGCGTTAGCTGACCGAAACCTGCCAATACACACCAGTCACAGTTAAGAAATATTAATTACAACCTTTTCACAATCATGTCATTGAGATAGCAATCAAAGACAGCCCCTGTCTGGTCACCATGGTAACCAGTGTGGTACTCACACTTGGCGGAGACATTGTAGCCTCCCAGAGGAGACTGATGACCCTCCACTGCATCGAAGCCTGCAGACACCAGAACCACATCTGGGCTAAACTGCTGCGCGATGGGCATCACCACGCTCCTACACACACACATACCATGGACATTTTAAAGCATGTTGCTTCCTTAAGGTTTGCTCATTAGGAACACAAAGCGAGTTTCCCTAACTTTGACCACAGCGAATACTTTGTACACAATATTTATTCTCCATCAACAGCAATTGCTCCACTTGTTTGTAAGCAGTAGGTACCAATGATAATACACAGAGATTATGTGTGAGGAGTCCAGCAGATTCTCTATTTCTTACTCTTTTACATTAACGAAGGGGAGTCAAACGGTTTAATAGTTAAAGGGACAAATATTTCATGCAAGCTGAAGCATTTTCAACTCATGTATGTACCTCAATCTGCACTGTTGGGGCATGTCTAATTGTGTCTTTCCATTGACTTGGTAATAATGTCACCGTTTATGATATTATCATCATCATCATCATCATCATCATAATAATGATGTTTACCTGAAGGCAGCAAGGTACTCCACATCACCCATAGGGGGCTCCACTCCTCCGGTCCATGCTATGTTCACATTAAAACCGACACCTGCACCCGAGCCAACCTGCGCAGAGGGGGGCAGAGAGATGTCATAGTAGTTAATATCAATTACCGGTGATTCTTGTGTGTCTGTGTTTATGTGTGTTTCCCTTGGTTGGACAGACATTTAAAATATGGAATAAACACCAAAGAACCACCAATATTTTACTTGGCCTTTGGTTTTTCTGGTTGGTTAATGGTACTTTGCAGTGACGGACGGTCAATAGAATTATTTTTTACTTTTGAAGAATTTTAATATTACTTCAAATTAAGCCATTTGAAAGTATCCACAAAAATGAATGTATTTTGTATATAGTTTCTCAATGAGCGCTGTCCTAGCCATGCGGCTCCAGGTCAGAGAGACTGTGTCCATGAGAGTGCAAATCACAGCCACACACTCTCAGTGTTTTCAGTGGGTGTGTATTGATGGGAGGAAACACTAGTATTGTAATTATGTGCATTACAGAAAGTGGGACATATGACACTTGTTCAACTATTTCTGAATTCTCACCTCTGCTTTGAGTGTGTGTGTGTGTGTGTGTGTGTGCGTGCGTCTGTGTGTGCGTGTGTACCTCTTCAGGAGCTCCACTGCCAGGAAAGAAGTTTCCATTATCGTACCGATGGAGGGAGATGTAGAGGACACTGGGATCACTGTAGAAGGCCTGCTGGGTGCCGTTGCCATGGTGAATGTCCTGCAGTGACAGGTCACAGTGGCATCTGAGAGTCAGTTGAATATTATGATACAGACACTGTGAACACATTGAGTTCTGTCAACATTTTATCCAGATTAGTTCCGCTTGCCTGCATAAATACTTGGTCAGAATAATCAGATATTGACATGAAGTCTATTGCAACAGCAGTCAATAAACACAGTCTTCCTTTTCGATACGTACAAAGGGAGAAATCTACTAAAAACAGAACTGATGGCGCAAAGTAGCCACCAGCTTTGTTCTAAATTTTTTTTACACTCTTCAACCCTTCTGTCCTGCTGGTGTGTGAGTATGTACAAAATCAAAATGTGCAGCCAAATGTAGTTCGATCCCACAGGACTTCATTTTGAATTTCAGTAGAGATTCCAAAGATAACAAATGTCAGGCTGGCTTTTGGGGAAACTTGTGTAAAATGATATCCAAAATATTTTCAATACGATGACATGATGCAGCTTTAAAAAGTG
Organism: Xiphias gladius; assembly: GCF_016859285.1. Lineage (NCBI taxonomy): Eukaryota > Metazoa > Chordata > Actinopteri > Istiophoriformes > Xiphiidae > Xiphias > Xiphias gladius. The sequence continues at coordinate 1,324,028 of NC_053402.1, forward strand.
GAGAAGCTGGAACAAACTAATCAAGCACAGATCTTAAAGTGTGCCAGATGGGCAGGTGCCCACGGACCTTGAGCCAGTGAGCCTCTGGCTGTTTTTCACAACAGTATAAAAAGGCAATGTAGTTTAGGGAACAAATCAGCGGGCCAGTAAATTCCTTGCTGTCAAATTTCTGCAGGCATATCATCCAAAGTCACCGAATCACCCAACATTTTAATTATTGAAATATCATAAAAGCTTTGAACAAAAGCAAACACACAAACGTTTTTTCCCTGCTACAGGTGACAATGCCTACAGAGTGTGTGTGTGTGTGTGTCTGTATGAGTATCAGTGCTACTCACCCAATCCACAATGAGGATCTTGCCTACTCCAAGTTTCTGTTGCAGCAGCTTGGCAGTGATAGCTACTGAATTGAAGAAACAAAAGCCCCTGTTCTCACACACACACACACACACACACACACACACACACACACACACACACACACACACACACACACACACAAGCAAAACACACACATACGTACATAGACACAAAGGGTACAAACTGTTAGTCATCACTGAGATGTGACGTAGTGAAATATCTAGTTGTGTAACAATAATGTTGTGGGCGTAATTACATGGCAGTGGATTCCTCAGCATGGTGACCTGGTGGACGCACCACTGCGAAGCCATTCTGGTGCAAAAACAAACACAGAGCGAAGGACAGGTCAGACAAAACTTTATTTGTGAATATTGTGATTCACTTGTGAACACTTCCTCGTGTTACCTTCAGCTCCCCTGCCGCAACTCTGAAGGCCAGCTCGATGACGGAGCCAACCGCCATGCGGACCGCTGCTGACGAGTGCATCTCATTCCACACTGTGTCACTGTCCACCTGCAGGGGGCAGCACAGGGCTCAGTCCAGGGCTTACATTCTGCATAGTAATTTACAGTATAAGATAGAGACAGAGAAACAGATGGACCCCTAGAAAGATAGTCTCACCCCTATTCCTCCACAGGGAAGAACAGCGTACATCTTCTGGCTGATTGGACCTGAAACAACCAATCAGTAGCATCAGGATGCATTACAGAGAATCCACAGAGTTCATGTTTGCATGTACACACGTGCATAAACAAACACCCGTACTTGTTTAGTTATTGCCGTAAAATGTGTATGAAATGATGCATTTAATTTGTTGCCGACTTTAACTTTTCATACATACAGCAAAACTAGCTGCATTCAACCAGGACGAGTACAAGGAAAGCAAGAAATTTGTGAGGAGAAAGCACAAGCTGATGTGAGTATTGTCGTTAATACTGTAGTCACAAAAATACACTGCCGTATTATGGTATTATTTTGAGGCAATATAGCCTTCCCCTAGTTGCCACTCAGACAGACAGACAGACAAACAGACAGACAGACAAACAGCTACCCAGCAATTTCTTGTGGTCCAGTTTGTGTCGATTGAGCGGACTGGTTCCATACAGCAGAGTGTGAAACTCTGAATGAACAGACTGGATCTCATCCAGAGACGCTTTACGCCCACGAATCCTCTGTTCACACACAGACAGAGAGCAAGACTGAGTGAGGTTTTTGCATTCTTAATTTGCACATTAGGAAAGAAATAATATAATGTGATGGATTATTAGCAATTACCTCTTGTTAGCTACCAATTGTAAAAATAAAGCTTTTATACATGAGATTTGGTGTATACATACAGAGATGATGTGTTTAAGGGTGATGGAGACAGATCTTTACCCTTAATGGTGATAATAAACTGCCATGACGGCTTTAACGCCACTCACTTTCTCTGGGAGGTGAATGTAGTGTAGCAGTGTATCGCGGTGCATACTGGGATAGCTCGCACGAGAACATCTAAAATACAGCCTTGTGGGCTAAGTTCTGCTGTGAGTACAAAGGTCCTGTTTGGATGTGTGTTTTCTATGTGTGTTTTGTGGTACTTGTGTGGCTATCTTTGTACCACTGTGAGAGTAAGGACAGTTTTGAACACCCTTCAAAGGGCTGTTTGAATGTTAAGACTTGGTTTTAGGGTTCAGGTTAGAATTAGCTTTAGGTTGAGATTAGGGTAAGGGGCTAGGGAGTGCATTACGTCACCGCCTGTCCTCACAAAGACAGAAGTACAAACGTGTGTGTGTGTGTATGAGCGTGCGTGTGTACCTCGCAGCGGCCCAGCAGGCCCGTCTCCTGCAGCCTGGACCAGATGCTCTGCACTCTCCCAGCATGCTCTGGGTGGATGTGAGCGTTTCCACACACACACTGATGCTTCAGCATCAGACTATCATATACAAGCCCTGGAGTTACAGTGTGAGAGAGAAAGATGAGATTAGCATTTATCCTCAAATAAAAGTCGATACTCCAACAATACCTGAGATGTGGCCTTTACAAACAAAAGCTGGGCTCAGATGGAGGATGCATAAAGAAAAAAAAAAAAAGAAAAAGAAAAAAAAAGAATTTAATTTGTATATAGGGCGGCACGGTGCGTCAGTGGTTAGCACTGTCGCCTCACAGAAGGGGCCTATCCGGGTTTCCTCCGGCTTCCTCCCACAGTCCAAAGACATGCAGGTTAGGGTAACTGGCGACTCTAAATTGCCCGTAGGTGACTGGTTGTTTGTCTGTAAGTGTCAGCCCTGTGATAGACCGGCGACCTGTCCAGGGTGTCCCCCGCCTCTCGCCCAATGTCAGCTGGGACTGGCTCCAGCCCCCCCATGACTCTCAAAAGGATAAGTGTTGCAGTATAGCAGTAAAGCCTTAATTACCCCCGCATTTTAATGTATTTTGTAGTAACAAATAAATTCCACAAGATGTCAGTAGCTACAAGTGACATGCAGGACATTGAATTTACCATGGTATTTCTAGCAGACGTATATATGGAAAATGTGAGTTGTAAATTAAGGACAGCTTGCAGTGTCCCAACCATCAGATCCCTACATCTGGTCAGATGGAGCCTCATCAAACAGGACCCTTCACACCTTTTTATAAATTTATATCTTCTGCCATACAGATTGTCAGTAAAGACAAAAGGCTCATTACAACTGCCTCAAATAACAAGCAGACAAGGATGCTGCAAGTATTTTGCACTTTGCTACTTCTTGTACTGCCATAATTACCACATTTATCTTTTTTACTCCCCCTTTTTACTCTATGTGCCCTGTGTGATCTACTTTGCTTTGTCTAATGCTTGTGCTGGTGGCCTTGAAACTCTTAACAGCTTGAAGGAGGAGGATCGCACACAGACTTGCTCTTTTCATCGACTTCTGTTTTTATTCAGACAGCTTTCTGCTGAATCAAATCCCAATACCATACTTACTTATACTTAATACCAACCAATCATGGTTTGAATGTCACACCCCATCTGAGTGTTGTTGCTGACCAAGTGCTTCCCTTTATGGCGAGAGTTTACCATCTTCTAATGGCTGCTTCCAGCAGGATAATGCACCAGGTCACAAAAGAAAAAATTGTCTCAAACTGGTTTCATGAACAAAACAAAGAGTTCAGTGAACTTAAGCGCCCCGCCCAGTCTCCAGATCTGAATCCAGTAGAACACCTTCAGGATGTGGTACAACAGGAGACTGGCAGCATGAAAGAGCACCTGACAAATCTGCAGAAATTATGTGATGCAATCATGTCAACATGGAGCAGAATCTCAAAGGAAAGTTTCCAACATCTTGTGGAATCTTTGCCAAGAAGAACTGAGGCTGTTTTGAGAGCAAAGGGAGGCTTTAGCCAGTATTAGTATGGTGTTCCTCATAAAGTGCTCAGAGAGCGTATTTTTCTGGACTACATCAGCCATATGTTTTAGATTTTACAGCATATTTTTCAGGGTTCAAACAGAAGCTAAGTTGGTGTTTAAAAATTCTGACCCACTCAACTTTAATGATGTGGAGCTCATTTTAATACAGGTTTTCAGTTAAAATTTCCTGCAGACGTTTCACAATAAAATCATTTACCGCTGCTCAGTAATGCTGTTCCCTGAACCTCAGGAGCGCTTTTTAAGTGAAACACATCTGAGAAATGTGGAGTTAGTATTAACAGAGAAGAGCAGCAACACAACAAATAAACACCTCAAAATGAAGTGATAACTCACAACAATAATGAGGGCTCTAACTTGAACATAATCAAAAATTATAAAACAGGAAACACTACTTTAAAATTTATGATATTTCATTCAGTTCACTTAGTTCCTCTGAACCATCAGTCAGAGAGTCAGCTCTCCGTTGCTAAGCAACAAGAATCGTAGCTTACAGCAGGAGGACTGACACCACTGCTATCAAACTCTAATCCAATCACAAACCAGATGTGGGTACACACACACACACCCACACACGACTGACCAGTAGTAAAGAGGTGTTTGATGGGATTGACAGTGGCTGCAGGGGAGGACTGCGCTCTTCCCAGAGGTTTGTGGGGCAATGAGGACTGGAACACGCCCAACTGCTGCAATGCCTAATGAGAAGGGGAAGAGAGACAGAGGAGGAGAGAAAGTTAGGATTCATAGCAGAAGAATGAATGAGAGATCAGTCCATTCACTGCAATGATGGAGTGCATGTGTGTGTGTTTGTGCATAAAACAGGACAGCATGCTTAACACCAACACTGCTCCTGTCTCTCTCCCTGTCGTAACACCCGCACACACACCGGAATTACTATTATTCTAAAAACGGTTTCATTCATAAAAATCAGGGTTAAACCCAAGAGTATAGAAACATGCTATATACATTAAGACTAACATATTGATTGATTTTATAGAATTAAATTGATTGATTGATTGATTGACTGTTTGAAAAAAAAAAAAAAACTACACTTTTTATAAAGATGATAACGGCTATTACAGTCCTGTGTTTGGTTTTCTTGACACTCTGACTGACTGTCCTGAAATTTCACTGATCATCAGCCTCCACAGAGTGTGTGTGTGTGTGTGTGTGTGTGTGTGTGTGTGTGTGTGTGTGTGTGTGTGGGTGATTTTTTTAAGCTTTGTGTAAGCATTGCAGACACACATGTTCTACAGAGTCTATATATAGGGAGTGTTGCTGTGCTCCCTCCTGCAAACTGGGTGACTCATCATGTGTGGGTGGACGCTAAAACACACACTTGTAGGTATACAGACATACAGGAACACACACACAGCAGTGACTCCAGTGGTTGAGTCACCGGCTGGTGATGTCACTGCAACGTCAACAATTGTGTGTGTGAGGTGTGTCAAGTCTCTCGGCTTAGGTTCGCCTGAACACCGACAAGGCTCTCATTTATGTGTGTGTTTGTTTGTACTTGAAACTTTCAATCTTTGCGAGGACCTTATGGAGTGAGGACATTTTGGGAAAGCGAGGATATTTGGTCCGGTCCTCATGTCTTGAAAGGGTTGTGTGAGGGTTAAGACTTGGTTTTAGGGTTCAGATTAGGGTTGGGGTAAGGGTTTGAGTCAGGCATTTAGTAGTGATGGTTGAAGTTAGGGTAAGGGGCTAGGGAATGCATTATGTCAATGAGCGTCCTCACAAAGATAGAAGTACAAGTATGTATAAATATACATATATATGAATTAAGTGTTGTGCAATTTATATTCAAATCCCACCATTTTCTGTTTCTGTAAAATGTCAAAGCTTTCTTCTGATGACTCATCCTGTACTTGAGTGCTTCTACCCAGTTAAATTTTACAGTGATCCATTCAACCCTTCCTTCAAATCAAAGCCGCTTTTTCAGCAAGCGCTAAACACCACCCACAGTGAAACGGGTCAGAGGTGGTGCTTGTATTGAGTGTGACGAGGCAGAAGAAAAAAAGATAAATGAAAAAAGATTTAAAGTGTGTGGGTTAGGGCTGAAAGCCAATATATGACCATTCCTACTGATGTTTAAGACCTGACACACAAAGCTAACCCCAAGGAGCTAGCATTAACTAAGCCGGAGTGCTGCGTTCCTTCACATCTTCTGTTAAATGTGGCACTTATACTGAAAAGACCATAGCCAAAGTTCAGCTGACCACCACCACAAATATAACACTTCAGATAAACCATTTATTTACTATGCTTTCTGCTCACAGGACATCTGAGGAACCATTACAAGACATATGCTATGGAGGTTACTTAAAACATTTGTGCAGATGTTAACAGAACATCAGATGGAATGGAATTACTTTACACTGTTTGAAAACTGTACTAAAGTTAAAGCAGCTTTTATCGATTTTTTTGGCAACCTGGGGGCAGTGTAACAAACTGAAAAAAAAAAAAAAAAAAAAAGACTTACATATTATTATACCTTATGAGGTTGTTATGGCAAACAATTATATGTTAAAACATCCAGCAGAAGCTGAGCAACATTAGCATTTATTTCGAGTTGTGTCTTTGGTGATGTCACATTTTCATTCACCCCATTGCTCTGGTTGGGTCTTCACAACTCCTTAGGGGAAATATCTGGTTCTTTAGCTGCTAAATGGTTCACTTTGCTCACCAGCCAATAGCTTACTCTCACTACCTGCTGTTTTTGTGCAGAGCAGGTAGTGGACTACTAAAGACTAAAGACTGATGAAAGCTGTGAGAGTGAACCAAAACAGTAGAGTTGCGAGCTGTATAGGGGAACTGAAGAGCTGGGTGAGTTTGTCACTAAGAACAACGCCTTTCACCTTTCATTCATTTTTTAAATAATATGTTATAATATGTATAATATGCCGTCAATAGAATATGTTGATACAATATATATTGGTGCAACCTGTTTATGTCATGTTTATTGACATTACAGGTTATGATGGCAACAGCCCTTATGATAAATGAAAATATAGGTCAGACTTTGTTTTAATTGGTAGATACGTCCAACACGTTTAGTCTGTTCTAATGTATATTCTCCAATGAGGCCTAGAAGCTGTGCAGCATTGTTTGCTATGCTTAATACTTTGGATTTTTGTCTGGCCAATCTTTAAATAGCAATAGACGGGAGTGGAAGCGCTGCGATTTTAAATGAAGTAGCTAGTAACTTGGTGTTTACTTAATCAGTTCTTTTAATTCCACATATAATCAGATTTTGTCATGAACATTGGTCACATCAGTGGTTAAAAAGGGGTTTTGTTATAGAAAAAGACTACTGTATTTTAACAATTAACTGACTATTGATTGTTAACATGGTCAACTATGGATTGAGGAAATTGCTTAAAATTTGCATCCCTAATATCTGCTCTACAAATCATGTCATTCAAAAGGTAGAATTTTATATTCTATATTTCTTTATATTTATCTGTACATTAACTAGTTGAATTGTGTTGGTCCTCTGTCAATGTAGAGGAAGAATTTTTTTATGGGCATAGATTTGCGTCTATATTATTTGTATTGACAATTAGTGCATAAATGTGTAATCTGTAAATATGGTAAATATGTATCTGTAAAACCCCTTCCACAAATATAAAAAACAGATTTGAAAACTCACAACTTCCACAAATAAAAACAAGACTAAGTCAAAACGTAGGATGTGGCTGGACCACCCTTTATCTGTTTGCTTCTCTCCTACTCTCTGTGCTCACATATAAAGTAATTTAATGCAGCTGAGTTCCCAATAAAGCTGTTCTCATTTACATGTTCTTCTGTTTCTGTTGTCAGACAACGGTTATAAAAGAATAGAGACTGAAACGTGGCCCGTTAAGACAACATGTTAACCAGCAGTCACTTCCAAGACATTTCCAAGCTGCTGCTCTGCTGTGCTGCTAAAATCCTGATTTTATAACCACAACATCGTCTGAAAGAATCACCAGACACATGAGTTAAAAACAACGGCTGTGCTGTGATTTCAGGTATATTTACCTGTAAAATGATCAGTCAGAGAGAAAGTTAGAAGCTCATTCACGTCTATGCAGCTGCCGTGTGGTCAGTTGAATGAGATGCATAGAGAGGTGTGTCTGTGGAGGGAAAGCCTGACTTCGAGCTCGCAGGGGCAATGCTTTCGACTCTCTTCTACGGAAAGTAGCTGAGGTTTGTCCCAAAAGTAGTGATATTTGTCACTTGTTGCCTTGGTGAAGAAAACTCGCTAAAAGGTTCTGAAAATTTGGTAAATCTAGAGATAAAGGCTCTAAATTATCAACACTGCCTGTAAACGCCCCCTGATGACAACATAGAAAACTGTTGCCAATTTATTTTGAAATAGCAGTGGCCAATGGTGGAACGTCAGCATTCAGTCAGTCAGTCAGTCATGGACATTTGCGTTATTGGGCTGACCCCGCTGTTGCGGTCCAGCCAAAAATATCTGTGAATACATTCAATTAACTCACAAATCAAATAAAAGCATTTGTGAATATCTTCCTTAAATTTACAACCCTCAAACAGGCATTTGTGAATCAAAAAGGCATTTGTGGATCTCAATACTCAGTCGTGGATTTGCATTTTACACACAGTTCTGAGACAAATTTTCCAACAGCTGAAGGAAAATCCACTTGTACCACTGAGCCATCTTTTGTGTATTTGCAGATACTTTTTGTATTTGCAAGGTAATTTTGTGAGTTTAAAAATCTTTTTTTTGTATTTGTGGAGGTGTTTTCAAAGAATTTCTCCCATACCAAAAATTCAGGAAAACAAGGGCAGGTTATCCGGGTCAGTACAACGGAAATGTGAAATGAACAGACTGTGGAATCAACTACATAAAATGGCAGAGGAAAGAATAAATAGGAAGGGGTTTATGTGGAATAAATCACAGTCACAGGTCTCCACTGACAAAAAGAGCTTTACTCAATCTCTGACAAGGCTGATATGCTGTATATATGAAGAAAACATTTGTGTTGAATTGTGCAACTCAATTAAAAGTAAAGTTTTGGTTAGATCAGAGTGCTTCAGCAGTCCACACTCGATGTCCACACATAGTACAAGATCACTACGGAAACTACATGCACACTACCAACTGGTCAACGTTCCACATTGTTAGGCATATGACATCATATGAGCTGGTTATTCAAGCACACTAGGTCTCGTCTGTGATGGGAAAATACACTTCAAATATTGGTAAATTAAACGCATGTACTTGTCATTGAGAGCAGGTAATAGAGATGTTATGCAATGAGCTCACCAAAGCATAATGTGGTGTTGTCTCTGAAAGAGCAGAACAATAAGAGAAAACCCAAAATGAATACTCAAGAGTGATAGACAAATGCACTGCAGGTCAGGATTTCTACGTGTGAAAACAACTGAGCAAAGGTGAAAAACACCTGAAGCCATCTCAGCTTTGGACTGAAGTAACGGGCCAACCATTAGCTGTGATGAGTCAGATAGCTAAAACACAGCAATAACTGCAACACAGCAAACAAAGTGAGACAGAAAACAGCAGGAGGTCGGCTGAGGATGCATTTGTGTGATTCATCCCTCTGTGGGATGATGCTGTGTAACAAAAATGTCATGAGTTTAAGACTCACTTGGGACCATAAAGCACACACCCCCACATCAGGGATCAGATGAACTCAAGTACCCTTTAATCAACCCCATCCATCATGTTCTAAATGTGTTTATTCAAACGGATTTTAAAGTAGACGTTAAGTAACACTACAAGTGTATCATCACTATCATTTCAAGTGTTTATCCATCACTTTACCTAAGTTTTCAAACTGTTTAAACGTTACATTTACCCTTTTATTGAACTATTTAAAACGATTATACATTATTTTTAGCTAACTATTTCAACTTCTCTGCTAGCTTACTAACTGGTGCCATGCACTCTCAACAGAATTATGTGGCTTTGATGTGTTACAACTGACTCAGATTGGTGGAAAACCATGTACTCTACAGCCTACAGTAAGCTAGGAGCTTACAGTTAGCTCCTAGCTTACTGGTTATTGTGACAAGAAATTTCCATCAGTTTGTAATCCTATCAGGATGGTTGGCTTTCCTCTAAACACATATTAAGTGGATTTTTTTTTTGGCCAAATCATAATTTCTCTCTTTTCCAAATTAGTTGTACTACTTTACAATCTTTCCATGTAAGCCCTGGCTGCAAATCACTGTCACAGCATACAAGCGGATGGGGAGAGTGTGTGGAGCTTCTGAGAAACACTGTGACTTTTTGATGTGAAAACGGCAGATTGCAGCACGTTCAGTCTCTACAGAGAGAAGCATTGAGTTTACACACACACCTGCATGTAGCTCCCCCTCTCCTCTTCATCACCCTCCCTCAGCTGGATGACTTCTTCATCCTCTTCGTCTTCGTCCAGCTCACTCTCGGTACTCTCCCCTTTCACGTGCATGCCCTCATGCTCCTCCTCACCCTTCAAGTGCACACCCAGTCGCTCAGAGGGGGGTGTGCTGTCGTCGGACCCCTCCTTCTGAAGCCTGAGGGGTCAAAATATTAGGACAGACTTACAAACAACATTAAGGAATTAACAATTACGTATAGAAAAAGATAAAGATGAAGATTAATCAATCATCAATACTGACAGATTGGTTATCAGAAATGCCACACCTGTGAGGGCATGTCCCTCCATCATCCTCCTGCATGTCATTGGTCTCTGTTAGCTCCTCCTCTGTCTCCTCTGGGTGGGTGGGTGGCGGCCTTGGGAGTTCAGCCCCCTTTGATAACATCTATATACACAAGGTAATGTTGGTATATGAACATGTGCACTTGTAAATGTGTGTGTGTGTGTGTGTGTGTGTGTGTGTGTGTGTGTGTGTGTGTGTGTGTGTGTGTGTGTGTGTGTGTGTGTGTGTGTTTGTGTGTGTGTGTGAGAACATTGTGTACCTTGTAGTGTTTCTCCAGGAAGTGCTGGTGTTGTTGCTGAACCACCAGCTGCTGCAGGGCTTGGGGGGACTGGGGCAAAGGTGCACTCTGGGTACGAGCCAATGGCCGATGGCGAGGCAGCTTGTTGACTGCCCGCATGCCACTGGACACGCCTCTCTCTGCTGTAACAAGCGGCGACTGACTATACATGGGGACTGAGTGGTCAAGGGACATAGCAAAAAGACAATGAGTTGGACACTATGGGTGGACGTTGCTGTTAGCAATGGACTTCACTGTACTGTGCGTTTGTGAGTGTGTGTGTGTGTGTGTGTGTGTGTGTGTGTGTGTGTGTACCAGCTAGCATAGCAGTCTGTTGTCTGGCCTGCTCCAGTAGTAGTACATGTTGCAATAATGAGGAATGGGCAGAATGAGAGCTGGGCGGCGGAGTCTCCACATCGTGCCCCACCCCTACAAAGAAACAGTTTTTAATCTTTAAAAGCTCCAAAAAATTTCAAAACTAATTCAAAAGAAATTCTGTCTTTTGTGTTCCCCATACATATACATATATATACACATATTCACACACACACAGACACACACACACACACACACACACACACACACACACACACACACACACACACACACACACAAGCACACACACATATAATTAATAATACTACAATGTAATAATTAAAGCAGGATAGCTCGTCAAATTATGAACTATTGAACAGCTTACCTGCAGGCAGAGAGGATGTGGAGAGAAACTTCCCCGTAAGAGCGCCGCCCCCTCGCAGTGACTGGATGGCTTGACGCTCGGCCTCTTGCTGGGTAGACAGCTTTTGGGGGGCCTGGGGGGGGGGTTACAATGGTTACCGCAGACCACACAAACACCTGTGTGACAATTTCTATGTTCGCCAAAGTGGTAACTGCAGGTCATGTGATACCCTTGGTCCCAGGTTGTCATCATAAAGTAAGTAAGTGAAAATAAGTGTGGAGTAACTTTTAAAAGGATTCTTTGAATTATCATATTGCAAATTATTATATCCAATATATTAAATATATCCTGGAAGAGCATTATGAAGATATAATTTACATGTCATCGGTATGTGCGAGAAAGACACTAATTTACGTGCATTATGAGCACCTGACAGATTCACAGGGAATACAGTTGTAAGATAGAACTGAACCTCCAATTGACCGTTTGCTAAAACCCCGTCCCCAAACAATAATTCTCCAATTTTCCACAGTAGAAACCAAGTGTTACTTCCAAGGCCAAGGAGCATATCATTAACTAACTACATTAGTGTGTGTAGTAAAAAAAAAAAAGCCCAGTTTAACTTACCCTTTGTGGGAGCAAAGATGCAATTACATCAGTGTGTACTGTAACAATAGCGGCTCTGTCCTGTTTATTATTTATATTGGGCAGTTTACACTCCAGCAACTCCGGCCAAACTTAAATTAGACAGCTTTTAATTGACAAAAGGCATCGGTTATTCCTCATCTTCAAATTCATTTCCAAGTAAAGCATACAGATTGAACATTCAAACATTAAAGTATGAATCTAACCACTATCTTGCTTGTTGAAGTACATTTTTCTGTAAGCATCCAAAAAATCCAGTTATGATAGAATGAATACCATTTTGATTACATTTTTAAAAAAAGAAATACCACACTGTTATACTAGGAAAAATAAAGTCTACACTGCAATGCTGCTCCTTGTTTCCAAGTCTTCCACATGGGTCATTAGCTGGGCAGGATACTGACTTTTTGCCTGGGACATGTCACGTTAGCCTCAGTCTTTAGCACCCTATCATTTATGTAGCCATCAAAGTGCGTATTATAGACCTTTTTACGAGGTTCACCTTTTAAGACAAATCAAATGGAAACATTAGAAAGTCAACTGGAGACAAGGTTTCAGCCAACTCATGGAGTTTAGTTTTAGCATTAGCTGACATTAGCTAGCTATAGTCATCACCTCAGCTGACAAAATGCACAGTAATGGGCTAAAAATGAGAAGCCTGCTTTGTGTACTTCTGTGTGAAATACCATAATTATATATAATCGTTTTGTTTAAAAAATTACTGAACATTTTGAGTAGTAAATCTGCCACCATTATCACTGCATATGAGTTACTAGAATCTAAAACTTGTCAGGTGTTGCAACAGTAACTCAGGGGTACGGGGTTAGCGAACGGTCCAATAGTGCAGTACTGCTGCCCAGCCATGCCCACTGACCCCGCGACAGAATAAAACCAGTAACCACGACTGATCCCTCTGCGAATTGGGTAAAACTCATTACTACTGCTCGTGATAGTTTTCTATAGGAGCTGGTGCTGGCTTTTGTACAGTACGTGTTTGTCTGACCAACCGTGATGTGGGTGTTCGCAGGGAGCCCCAGGGAGATATTTGGCAGGGAGGGCGAGGTATAGAGACTCAGAGGACTCAACGTCCCATCAGCCCCCAGCGTTTGATGGAGAGATCTCAGCTGCAGACAGACAGACGCAAGGGCAGACTGGTTAGTTTTTGGTGTCTTTCTCTGTGGAATCTTTGCAATAGTTGACAGGGTGGTCTGATGGTTACACTGTAGATTGATCCAGGTTGCTATGGTAACTACTGTTTTTAACATTTGCCGTTATCACTGCCTAACATCCTCCCTCTCAAATCAAGTCATTCCGCTCTCTGAATCCTCTTCCTGGTGCTGCGTTCTTTGGGCCCTGATTGTATGTATATTTAATAAGCATCTGATGAGCCTATCAAATACCTCTGCCAGTAACCAAAACTGTCCTGCTGTTTCTTCCCACTTCGTGTTCACACTCCACTTCAGACTTCAGTCCTTAAACAGAAGCTAACCTGCAGTTACTGGGATGAATGGTGATGCTTGCGAGTCAAAATTTACAAGCTTCATCACCCACGTCGATAAAGAGGCATTTCTGTGCAGCGACACAAAAACGCGGTCCTCCAACAAGAAGACGGCAACAACAACTGTATATTTCACTGCACTTAAATAAGCAAAGGATTACATTTGTTAAATGACCACTCAAATTCAGTATGAGTCTTGTTAGCTTTGAGGCTTACTACTTGCTCACTGGACATCAATCCATGAGGCTCTCTTAAGGAAGTATTTGATACCGTTGGGCCCAGTATTTTAGCCACATTCAACACCACCCTAGTCAAAGGTTATGTCCCATCCTCCTTCAAGCATGCCATCACACAACCTTTAATCAAAAAACCAAACCTAGAACCCAGTGCATTTAACAACTTTCTGCCGATCTCAATTTACCTATAGTCTTTGAAAGTTTTCCCCTCTCACAACATATTCCTTTTTTAGATCAACATTTTATCAAATTACAAATTGCAGCTGGGTTTCATGATTCACCACAGTAGTGAGTCAGCTCGGCCAGGACTAAGGTAAGGTTGGTCTCAAGCGTGTAGTAGGCATTCAGGGTAAGGCCTTGGAGTGTTTTTTTTTAATTTTTTTTTTTTTTTATATGCTTCTGCTGGGATCTGTTTTTAGAAAAATATATAACATTCTTATCACTTATAGTTGCTTCACTGATGACATGCAGTTATATTTCCCCTTAAAACTATGCAAAACACATGGTCTTCAGTATCTTCTAAGCTGGCTTAAAGAATTCAAATGCTGAACGGCCAAAACTTTTTTCAGGTTTTCTTGAGCCTCAGTCTTCAAATGTCGGTACACATGTGAGAACTCTGGGTGTCATTTTTGATTCTGTCTTTAAATTTAATACAAAAATTTTAATTTTTTATGTTTTTTACATTATACACTGAAATTTAATTAAACACACGCAAATAGACAAAACACAAGCAAATGAAGAAAGCATCTTCATCATTTTGACAACATAACCAAATACAGAAACCTGTGACTAAAACAGTAAATCACAACCAATTATAGAATCGCACTGCAAAAACCAGAAACACAACCAATTACAGAAACGCTTCAAGTCACACTGAACATAACAGGAAAGAGTTACAGACCCTCAGATCCTCTGATAAATTGGTCCTCTCCATTACCATTACATGTTACCCAGTTGAAGACCAAAGGTGATCAAGCGTTTTCCATTGCTGCCTCCGGACACTGGAACAGTTTACCCCTCACTGTCAGGTCTTTCCCATCTATCACTACTTTTAAATCCCGTCATAAGACCCACCTTTTTAAAACTGCCTTTGAGTCCCTTTGTTTATTAATATAACTACAAAATTGCTTCAGTTTTGTGTGATACAGTTATTTACCTTTTTTTCTGCTCTGTTCTGCACTTGTTTTTTAAATGTGCACTACACATAAACTGACTTGCCTTTTCTTAAACCACAATGAACTGTAGGTGGCAAGCTCGAGCTGTGTGTACAGTATGAGGAAATGAATGGATGACTGTGGAAATGAAAACAACGCCTGTACTGCATGGTTCAGTGAATATAACTCATTTCAGAATAAAACCTCTGTGCGGTTGTGTGTATACCTCAGTCTGTATGTTAGGGACCGAACCCGTGTTGCCATTGGCAATAGCTGTATTGGAACTGTTGGGACTGCTGGGACCTGAACCTGGAGCGCTGTTACAGAGAGAGGAGACTGGTCGAGGGACACAAGCACATAGAGAAAGAAAGAGAGCATTCATTTTCAAGTTAATTAATAAAACATCTATTTTAGTATTAAAAAATTATTTAGAGTGAGGCAATGTGTGAAATGCCTCTGTTTTGACTAAAAACTTGTCGCAAAAGTATGTACAGCATGTATGTGTGCTCACCTGATATCTCTATGGCTCTCTTCTTAAAGGTGCTGATGACAGTGCCATCCTTCCTGCGGAGAAGTGGAGAGCTCCGCCTCTCTGCCACCTTCTGCTTCAACCGCGAACGCACCTTCAGGTTAGGCTCTGAGACTGGACAAGAGACCCAGAGAGAGAGGGGAATGAAAACCCGCCAAGCTTGGAGCAAAAAAAAAAAAAAAAAAAATCAATGATCACTTGAACCCTACTGTGTTATATTACAGCCTGTTTTTAATACAGGTGAAAGAAGAAAATACATTTTTATGTCAATGTAGTTGCTGGTGTGTATTGTCGTTTTGCCTTTTTCAACTTGTGATCTTGTGATGTCACTTTTACGTCTGATTTTCATATAATTAGCTTTTTTGCATCTTATATGTTTCATTGTGAAGTGCAGCGTTTTGTTTTGGCAGAGTATTTAATTGAGGTGCCTGGTGATTTGCCAGCAGGAGACTGCTGCAATCCTATATTTCATTTAGGCTGGCTGCACCTATTGGCTGGCTAGTCTAATTGCTGAATGAGCAGCTATAGTAGGAGTATTTTAAGGTAACTTCAGTCTAAAAGTTGGGGTAAAGAGCAAGGAGCAGAAAAAGTAAATGAACATCCACATCTTATACTGCCTAAACAGTCTCTGGATCCTGGAAAACCTGGATGTTATGTCACTGCTTAGCCTTTGACAATGTGGCATCAGGGCAGCCCCTGACAGATCTGACTGGGCAAGACTTGGGCATGGGCATGAAGGGACTGTGCACAAGTAGGAAAAATTGTAGTATTTTAAATGTATGCTATGAATCCTTCCATTTCCATTATCATTTGTGTTAGGTTGCAGGGGCCTGAATACAGTATCCCAGGACACATTACAGGATATTTACTAAGCATGACATCACAATTTTTCATTTTAGCAGAGTAATTACTTAGAATACAGAACAGCAGATGTAATTAAGCCTGATTTGCATACGTGCTGATAAATATGACCTGATGGCGGGCTGATTTAATATGTGCATGTCTGGGCCGCAAAGAAAGTGCTTTCTGCTGCTGAACTTGGACTACTGGTTGCAAAGAAGACACTTTTGGAAATTCTAATGTGTATCCATACCACAAGAGGAGGTCTATGTTGTGTGTGTGGAAATATTACTTCTTAGCCTGAATTTGTCAGCTCAAGAAAAAGATCAGTGATTGATGACTTACAAAAAAGTGCGGAGATATTTGGTAAAAACTCTTAAAATTCCTTTAATTAGATACTTACTATGAACATTTAAAATATAATATAATGGGCCTGCTAATATAATGATCTGCTTTGAGCCATCAAGTCAGGAAAAATACAGATTCAAGCAGGAGGCCATTGACGGAAACAGAGATAAAATCTATAGTGTGTTAATAGCATGTCAAGCTAACTAACGTAATACCTACAATAGTAACCAAGCTTTTCTTTATTGCCAAGAGTAAGCATTTCATTAAGTACTTACCACTAGCCATACATTAGTTTGTGGGGATACGGGTTCAT
Organism: Xiphias gladius; assembly: GCF_016859285.1. Classification (NCBI taxonomy): domain Eukaryota; kingdom Metazoa; phylum Chordata; class Actinopteri; order Istiophoriformes; family Xiphiidae; genus Xiphias; species Xiphias gladius. The sequence continues at coordinate 1,340,973 of NC_053402.1, forward strand.
TTGAACATTCAATGTGTAGCATTTCAACTCTGTGTGAAGGCCAGTCCTGGATGTTATGAGAGTTTTGGTTAATGTAAGTGATTCTGTCCTGCTCTATGCTGGATTAGAGGAAATTCATGCTCCAGCAAGTACGCAAGCTAAGCTGCCAAATAGGGGGTTTTTGTTGGAGCAAAATTACTTACTAAAATAACTAGTTAACATTTGCCTTATCATACTGCACTACAATACTAGGACTAATTGGCTCTAAACTACAATACAAGAACAATGCCGTTTCTTTGTTTCCACATCTTCTACATGAAACATCAGCTGGTAAGAATGCTGACTTTCCAGGGGCATGTAGCTTTAGCCTGAATCTTTTGTCACAATATCATGTATGTACCCATCAAGTGCATGTTTAAGACACATCTAATGCAGTACTTGTTTTAAGATGAGCAAGTTTGAAAAATTAAAAAGTCTGCCAGAAATGGCACTATAAAGTAACTCATGAAGCTAGCATTAGCTTAACCAGCTAGCTAGCTAGCTGAACCTGATTAAGTTGGAAATACAGCCAGAAAAATCTAAATTCAACAGCAAGAAAAGAGAAGCCTGCTTTTGTCTATTTTGTTTCAAATCATGGAACCCATTAACCAAGTTTCCATTGCAAATTTAAGGCAATTTTAACTGAATCTGTAGAAAATATGCAAAAGGAAATGAGAATTAATGCATGTTTCCATCCACTACTATTATGCTGTGGATGGAAACATACTTACGGTTTCAAAAATTACTTTGCATTTTGATGGTAATTCTGTCCCGATTATCAGTGTTACCTGCATTTTTGCCATGTAAGAATGGAAAGCTTGACAGACATAGCTATAGTAACAGTCAATGAAGGTTCCTGTAGGGACAAGCCCAAGTCAACACTCTTACCACTGACCTGAAATGGACATGTTGAGAGAAAACGCTTCCATATGGTGTCAGATATGTTTGAAACACTGTATGTTTGTGTTTTACCTCTAGCTTTGGGCTACCTCCTCACTGGTGAGTCAGACTGAGTTATCAAAGCAGGCACACATAACCCCCCCCCACACACACACACATGCGTGTGTTTATATATATATGTATATAGCACACCACACTCCACACTCTACCTCCACATAGTCTTTCCTCACTTTTACATGGAAAGTAACAAATCCCACAAACACAAACACACAAACAAACACAAACACAAACACACGTCGTCCCTCTGTCTGCAGGTGCCTCTCCGCCTCAGTCTGTTTCTCCTACCTGTCTTGCGGAGCGGGAAATCATCTTTGCTCTCATAGTTCCCCAGCAGTGGGGGGAGTTTATAGGAGGGAGGAGTTCCTGGGGTGTTACTCTGCGGAGGAGAGCTCTGCTCGAGGGAGGTGTGCTGGGCTCCCCTGCAGACAAACACAAACACACACACACACACACACACACACACACACACACACACACACACACACACACACACACACACACACACACACACACACACACACAAGGAGAAAGCCAGTTAGGTGCTGGTAAAAAAGTTTCACAATATTAAAGCTGAAGTGTGATGACGTGTTGCACTAAAAGTTGTTTCCTGTCAACCTGCTTAGTGAACTTCTGCTTCATTTAGTCAGTGCCTACATTCCCTACATTCCCTACAATGCTTTTCCTGTTGTTTCCTGTTACTGTGAGAGTCCAAATAGTTTCTCTGTGCCTCTTATTCAATTGATTTTTTCCTGTATTACTACTGAAGTTGGATTTAGGTAAAATCTTCTAAGGGACTGGCACCTAAACCTGACTTTTTTACATTTTAGATCAGTGATTCATCTACACTATAGGTGTAGATGAGTGTGAAATACTTAAATATTAAGCACTTGGACAGTTACACATCTTTTGTTTTCAGCCTCTGAGCTTCAGCACATTCAATTTGAAATAAAATAATGGAGACTACATTAAAGTGCCAAGGCTCTGAAAGCCCTTTAAACACATAGGTTCAAAAGTAATTGGACAGACACACATGCAGTCAAACTTAATCATTATATTTAATCTTTAGTGGAAAGTCCTTTGCAGTCAGTGACTGCCTGGAGTTTCTGACCCACAGACACCAGCAGACTCTTTGTGTCTTCCCCGGTGATGCTCTCCCAGAGCTTCACTGCAGACCGAAATTTTGCAAAATCTGCAAATAATGGTAATGGCCTATCACTTAATGGCATCCCTTATTGTTGACTAGGATAAACTCTCAGATTATTAATCAGTTTTTCTTTCAAAAATATGAGGTTCACATCGACATTGGAACTGACTAAAATAAAGGATGTGAAAAATTTGCATCCTACCTACACGAGTCACTCGTGTGAGGCTACAAAGTCCTGGCTGAAAAACCAAGTAGAGATCTCTCAGTTAAAACCTGGGTCAGACTACAAAACTGGTCTAACCTCACTAACTCGAGCCATTGTGCCTCAATACTTATCAGACAATGAGGGATCGATCTGTTTGATCTGTGACTGGGAGACATTTTTCCCATTGATAAAGTGCAGTTTACTGTGCCCCCCGACTAAAAGGAGTCTTCACAAGGTTATTTCAGTACCTGTTAAACACACACGCAGTCTCTAAATCATGGAAAATTAAGCCTGCGCCCAAAAAGTAAAATATGCTATAAGACTTTTGACCAATATCAATTATTTCTGTTATTTGTAAAACCAGACACTTGGACTCGTTTCAATTTGCTCACAGATGATGCGCTGCTGATTAAAACCATTACTTAACATGTTATGCATCCCAAAGGATATGCCAGAGTTTTATTAGTGAACTTTAACTCTATGAAGATGTCCTTTTACAAAGACTCATTGATCTTGGGGATTAATGGTGACTTAATTCTGTGGGTAAAAAAATGTTCTTTCTAATAGACCACAGAGAGCCTTTGTCGGAGTACTGTGACTACACGTGCTTCTCAACGATGCGCTCTGTCTCCTGTTCTGTTCTCCTTGCAGGAAACTTGCCGTAACAGCCTTCAAGTGAGTCAGTCAATCATAGGAATAGTTAATTAATTGAGAGTGTTTTAACACTAACATCATAGTTTGGTCACCTGTACGGCAGGCTTAGAAGTAAGCTGGATAGAAAAGCTGATATTGCCAGCAAAATAACAGGGAATGTGGCCAATAGTTGCATTAAAATGCTAAATTTAGAAAAAAACACCATTTCCAGATTAAAGTTGAGGACTTTAGTTTGAGACTGAGTCAAAATGGAATATTACAGTGAGATCAGTGTGACTGATCTGTCCAGGGACAGGTTGAGCTTTCATAATCCTCACCAGCACTTTGGGGAGAAGGAATGGTTCAGTCCACCAGGACCAGGCTCTTTCTTACTGAGAAGGAACTCCTGGAGCTTCAACTTCACCTCAGTACTGGCAATGGCACCTTCCAAAACACACACATGCAGACAGCAATCAAGACACACTACACAAGGTTTCAGACACAGAGCAAACATGTGGATAGGATCGTAGTGATATCAGTAGCAGTAGTATAACCTACTCTCTTTGCCTTTCTCCTTGTTCCTCAGCAGCAGCAGTTGTTGCTCCAGTCTCTGTTTCTCCTGCTCTTCATGTCTTTGTTGCTCAAGCTTCCTCTTCTGTTCCAGCTCCTGCTGCCGCTTTGCTGCCAGCAGCTCCTGTTGTTGCTTACACACAAACACACACAAACACACACAAACACACACAAACACAAACACACACACACACACACACACACACACACACACACACACACACACACACACACACACACACACACACACACACACACACACAAATTTTACTGAATGAGTCTTGGGATGAATAATTAACAAACAAACGAGATGGGAGTCAGTATTGAAGGTTGCTGTCCCGTTGCATAGCTTATATTGTAGGTTCTGAGAGTAAGTCAATGACTACCTGACTATCTACCTTCAGGTGTTCCTGCAGCTGGACTTCATGTTGTCTTGTTAGCACTTCGTGTTTTTTCTGGAACTCTGCAAACAGCAGTTGTTTCTGGAGTTCCTGCTGCTGTTTGAGTAGCACCAGTTCCTGCTGGAGCTGCTGCTCTCTCAGGGCTGTGTCCACCGCCGCTGCACCCCCAGACACCCCCAGAGACCCAACCCTGGGCTCTGTCCGTAGGTCCACCGGACCTCCTCCTCCTCCTCCTGGGCCTTCTCCTGGACCCCCACCTGGAAAAGCAGCAATAAAGAGGTCAACTTTACTTACCCTGACTAAACTGCTGATTTTGCTGTTTTGTTTGTAAATTTTTCTGTCTGTCTGCTGAATGTTGATTACACTTCTTTTTAACTTTCATGACTGCTTTTTTTGGCTTGAGGAAAGCACTCCAAACTAGTCTGGCTGGCTCGTTACACACTTAACTGGCTGCTAAGGTAAACCAACGCAGTGACTATCTACAATTTGGAAACTAATTAGTCCGGCCTTTCTAGAACCATTGTGAAACCATCTCAAGAGACAGAAGAAACTACACAAATGCCAGTGGAACCTTCTCAAATGATCTTTATGCCCCCAAAGAACACTAAAACTTAGTAAAGACCAGTTGAGACCACATCCTATGATACTCAAAGACCACCAACATCCTCTGGAAGGGCTTCCAATACACCACAGAGCAACCCCCAAGGCCAGGGTATGCTTGAAACGAACTAGTTGGTTACAATGTGTCAAGCAGCAATAATCATTCAAATATGAGGATAATGCCGTTAACTTTTGGACAACAATTCTTAATAGGCATTCGAACTGTTGCACTCCATTGTACACGCAAAAAGCGACAGATGTAGTTTGTGAAGAACGGAACAACGAAGAAGTGCGCAAGCTTGCTTGATTGTCAGAAAAACTACAAAATTTGTTGGACCCAGCCCCAATTTTAACAACAGAAAGGTGTGGGGGACAGGCTTTCAGACACTGTTTGATGATCCCACAAGCGCTTTGGTTGTATCATATTGGCGCCACAACACCTTCAAAGACCTCTGGAACCCCTTCAGTGACTGAAAAGCCATTTACAGGAACTCTCAAAACAACTTAAATTGAAACTTTGTAACATTTGCTGAATAGGAAATGTAACACAAGTAACAATTGCAAAATAATGATTGCTGCTACAATATAGTGTAAATGTTGCACAAGTAGAGCAAAGTCATAGACAGCAAGTTGACTCAGTCATGTAAATTACGCTGCAATAGTTATCTTAAGTTTGATAACATTAGTTAACATTAGGTACTGTATGCAAGTGGTCATACCAGAACAAGGAAGGCTGTAGCACCAAATTTCTAAGTTTACTGACTTGATTAATGGTTTCATACTGCTTATAAATTCAACTTTTCATTTGTAGGAGGAAGATTATGGTATGTCATTTTTTAAAAGTTGTAAAGTCTTGCCTTAAAGCGTCCTGTGAAACCAGAAACTTAAACAAGACCCCCTCTTTGTACACCTGTATTTATACTTGTGAGCCCCCTCAAAAACAAAACTACTCATCTGGGCTGCTGTAGCTATGGAAAAACCACATGGAGACCACAAGAACTCAGATTGGTCAGCTCGGGCTGCTTGCATTTTCTTCTGCAAGTTTCTGATTCCGGTGAAAATAGTTGAGAGTGAAAACAACATTGAGGACGTTTGAAAAAGACTCAGTAGTTCTTTCCGCAAAATAGAAGTAACCTGGATATAACTCCAGTTATATAAGTAAGAGTGTGGATCAGGGTCTGGTCAGTTAACACAGCTACTGTGGGGAATATAAGCACAATATGGCCTGATCATGTACAACACATCCATCTGATAATGCCGGGGTGTTATCAGTGGCTGAAATCTGACAATGAACCAGGGTTTTCCCTAGGTTTCTGGAGGGCTTAGGCTATCATTGATAAATCAAGGCAACAGGTGCATGGATCTGAAGTGCGATTTTCTCAATCTCCCATAGTCATTTGACAATGTAACAGCGTTTGGCATGTTACTAAAATTTCTGCTCAGTTGGATGACTTTAGACAGGTCACTTTCTCAGTGGATGTAGCCACTAGCCAGCTGACTGAGTTGCTGTAGCGAGTCAATTCCTCTTTCGCTCCTATTCTTCTCTCAGAATCATTTTCTCTGTTCTGTTCTCTGAGTTCAGTCTTTTAGAGTTCATCATCTGTGACAGATGTAATTCTTGCCCTCTGACAGATTTTCTCTCTGATTTATTTCTGCAATAAAGACGTCGGGAGATGCCATCAACTCATTTTTAGTCGTAACGTCCGGCAGGTTAAAACTTTTAGGGCTGACTTACAGAAAGACTCACTGTAGACGGACTTGAAAATACATGCTATCCTAGTAATATTAAGGCTACAAACATCCATAACTCAAAACTTTTGTTACACTTACTCTCTCCGTTAAAAAAATGAATAGCCAATGTAATGAACACGTAACTGTCTGATGCTCAAATTTTGTTCATTTTCAAACCTGTTGTCTTCAGCCCAGCCAACACCGACTCAAGTGAGACCTCTTATGGACATTTATCAGATTTCATGCAGCTCTCGGTGGAGCTATGAAAGGCTTTATACAACTTTTTTTCAAATAAGCAGCACTCTCCAACATCTGTAAACAGACTGTGATGTGTAAAATTGGTGGCGCTCCCCTTTAAGACTCGTACTGGTACCTCCTACAGGACCCCTGTATCTATTGCACAGAACTAAGGTACCCTGGAGATGTAGTTATTTGACCGGAGTTCTAGAGATCTTTGATTGGTGTTATGCATTTGTTGAAGAACTGCTTAAAGTAATCCCCTTAAACCTCTTCAACATGCCACTGATCCACTTTGAAGAAGCATTCGACCCATTTAATCGAACCCCTTTTGGAGACCTGACCACCTGACACCCCCCCCCTCCAAGGACTATTAGAGGACTCCCTACTCACCACCTTCTCCTCCTCCTCCTCTGTGCTCGTTTGCTGTTCCTACTGGGCTCTGCATGCCCGATGGGAGGCTGCTCTTCACCTCCACTACTGCAGGACAGAGAAAGAGAGCGAGAGTGAGACAGACATGTGTGATTGATTAGCCTGGAAAATGTTGTCAGGGATACAGCAGACTATTACATCATTCATTGCATACACACACACAGAGGTAGTTCCCATTTTATTCAGATGAGCTATGATAGTGTTGTAAGAAAGTGAGGAACATAGTGTCCCGCCGCCTAAAAATAGCCACAAGCCTAGCATTAGCCTAGCACTGGTTTGTACTGACTCAGAATTACTCTAACGTTACTTTGGCATTAGCCTCGCCTATATTCAGTGTGGCTAGGCTAAAGGACGCTGCAGAAAATGTTAATATGTGCTATACATATGAACAGAGAGAGGTTACCAGAGAAGCCTACGTTTATTTATAGCAGTATGGTGGAAATTGTAAAAATGAAATAAATATATTAAAAAAAACAGAAAGGACAGAAAGGAGTATTGCAGAAAGAGCCAGCACACTCCTGCTTTACAGAATTTAGTGTAATACAGTAGGAAATGTTAAAACTTAATATGTCAGTCCCTTCCCCTCAATCACTGACAAATGCAATGCTTTGCACTGATTTGGATTTGATGCAGCCACTTGGGCTAATCAGTATGACAAATTAATATTGATTCCTTGCTTCAGGCAACAAAGTGGCATTAGCTGGCATTTCACCTGGTGAAATGAAAGCTATGGGAACTCATCAAGTGAAAATTCATCATCTTTTCAACTCTGTCAGTGGAATAAACGCTTCAGTCCTCAGTGTTTGGGAAAATTCCTGCTGCGAATGACTGGCATTGTGTGGTCACCTGGATTGGGTTGTACCACCTATTTATAAAACCAATACTAAGTTTGACCATCCTTCCTAAGTTCTTAGCTAGTTTCAAACAAGTGATTTACTCAGGTTGCACCATTAAAATTTATCAAATGTCTCAGCTAGTAAAGACTTTGGGAATGGATGCTAGGAAACCTCTTTAGCACTGTCCAATCAAGAGCAATTAACTATTAAAAACAGGAAGCTAGCATAAATTCCAGAAATTACAGTTTTAGAGGCCAAAAAGGTATATCTTTTGTAAATGTGGGTATTGTTTTATTTACAGTATATAGCAGTTTTTAAAACCTGTGCAATATCACTAAAAAGTTAGTTTACCTGTGATCACTGCAACCAGACTTTGAGACTTTATAAAAAATGGGAGAGGAAAGTTAGCTCAGTTGGCTACGCAACAGTTACACCAGTTACTAAGTGTAAGTATTTAGCAGTGGTGGAATGTAACTAATTACATTTACTGAAGTACTATGCCTTTGGAGAATTTTGAGGTACTTATTTTATTAGAATCTTTCCATTTCATGCCACTTGCCACTTCTACTCCACTACATTTCAGAGGGAAAACGGTACTTTTTTCTCCACCACATTAATTTGACACCTTTACTTAATAGTTACTCGGGAGATGAAATTTTTAGATTCGATAAATACTCAATTAGAAGAAAAAAGCCTGCATTCAAAATTCTACTTACGTAAAAGTAAATAAGTATTATCTGCTAAATGTATTTGGATTTAGAATAAAAGTTAACAGCAAACACACAAAAAATTATTTCACAAAAAACAGAGTCTGAAAAATGAATCCAAACTTACGAATCAGAATTTCTTTTTTTTTTTCCCTTCTTTCCTATACCCATATTATCATCTCATGACCTCGCAGATTTATCTGGTGACGCTTTCCCCTTGGGAACCACTCGACTGGGCCTAACTGTATATTACGTAGTAGGGCTATCAACAGATTTTCTAAATTCGATTCAATAATTACATCGTAAAAAACAAAAAAAACAATCAAACAAAAACAGACAGAAATTAATACTCAATTTTGAAAAAAAAAAAGTAGCACTACTGCGTCTGTCTGCCTTGCGAGTTCTGGCCTGGGCCTGGGCCGCTGCCCTGGATGCAATGCATGACGGGTAGGAGTCACACAATGTCACTTTCATTGACTGAAAACGAAATATATGTCAAGCTGAAACGAGAAAATAATTCAACCATGTGGTATTGATGGCAGAGAGTTCAAAGCCCAACTCAGCCACAGAGAGAGCGATTTGGACCCGGACCAATCTAAAAAGCCCTGATTGGAAACACTTTGGATTTTGGTCAGTAGATGTTGAGAGATCAAGTTGTCTGCAAGCAATGTAAGCTACAGTTAGCCTAGCCTTCAAGCACTAGTAACCTGAAAGCACATCTTAAAAATATGCACCAAGTAGTTACTCTATGTCTCTCGTTGTATTGTTTTGCCCTCTTCTGGACATATTGGCAAAAATACACATCTGAATGGTTTGAACCTATGCGTTTTTTTAGAAGGAATAATTGAACATCATTTTTGACCAATTTTGACGGCGCTATTAAGTAGTTAAAACTAGCTCCTCCTCAGCCAGCTACAACAGTAAAATGCTGCTTACGCATACTGATGCATCAGTATTAATAATGTACTTTATTTAAACGTATTTAACATATAAGTGACAGGGGCTGATTTGCTGCAAAACAACACTTTTACTTCTAAAACCAAATACATTTAGCTGATAATACTTATTTACTTTTACATAAGTAGGATTTTGAATACAGGCTTTTTACTTCTAATTGAGTATTTTTATATTTTTGTATCGCTACTTTTACTTAAGTAAAGAATCTGAGTATTTTTCCACTACTGATATTTAGTAAATCATAATCTCTACATAAGAACTAGTTTGTGAGGCGCAACCTGTTTAATTTAGTCATGCGTAACGCCTCATTTTAAACACTTACGCTACACACTTACTGTTGGGAGGTCAAGTGGGTATATTTGCTTGATGATGATCTAAAAAATACACTATGCATGACAGCACGACACATATTCAGGTATGTATATCATGTACACCAAATTCCCAGAAAATCAGCAAAAGAAAATGAAAATTAATGTCTGTTTTCCATCCACTATTGCTGTGCAAATATTAGGAGTTGGGCAAACATTAACAGTTGGTGGCGCTAATTTTCAAGTCTGATGCCATTTAACCACTGCAGAATAAGAGGTGCAACAAGACAACATAATTAAAAGGTTCAAATAATGAAAGCGGTTTGGAAAACATGATGGTAATATGACATTTATGTTTGTTTCATTTATAAGTTCAAGGAAGGTTACTTTCTCCTTTTTGCTCCAGATAAAATTTGATGTTTTTGTCTGCCAAAATGTTTCATCTCTCCAGTGTATGTTTAAGTCACATGCTTCATGTTCATCACAATTTATTAGATAAGTCTGTTTCCTTTGCACTTTGTGACATTTTGCCTTTATTGACAAAGCAACTTTTTCCTCCTCAGCCAAACATAAAAACTTTTTTGGGATATTTCGACTCTCTTTTTTTTTTTTTTCAAATTTCCAGCATTCTCATTCATACTCTTTTATGTGCAAATTGAAAATGTGCATAAGAACAGGTAAACAGAAACACACTTTCTGTGTGTTGCATTTTAGGATTTTACAGTATTCATGTATAAACTACAATGCTAAGACTCAGCAGCACTCAGATCGGAAGCCCCAATCAGCTTAGCTGCTCCAATCAGCTTACACTGATCACTGTATGTGTGACTGTGTGTGACTGTATGTGTGACTGTATGTGTGACTGTATGTGTGTGTGTGTGTGTGTGTGTGTGTGTGTGTGTGTGTGTGTGTGTGTGTGTATACACATGTTTTTGTTACCTTTTCTGGTATAAATACCAACCTTGTTGGGACCGATAGTCCTCATGGGGACCAAAGCCTGGTTCTAATGAGGCAAAACATAATTTCTGAGGTCCTGGTTAAGGTTATGTTTAGAGTTTGGGATGGGCTGTCTGCAGTGAATGGAAGTCAATGCAATGTCCTAACAAAGATAGCTGTGCAAACTTGTGTGCGTGTGCTTGAGTTTGTATGTGTGTGTATGAGTGAGAGAGAGTGAGTTTGTATAACGTAATTTTCACTATTTCTTTAGGTTGACTCTCTGTAGTGCAGAGAGTCCACAAGTCAAGAGCCAACCGGTTAATACACTAATACAAGGACAGGGGGCAAACAAAGAAAGATAGAAAGACAGAAAGACAAAAAGAGATAGAGATGGAAATGTTTTATTGATAGAGAGAGACGGTGAAAATACAGAGGGAGGTTTCAGCATCTTATCACCATCAGCACCTATCAATGTGTCCATGAGCAGGGCAGAAACCTTACCTGCCATAGGCCCGTGGCAAGTCTGCTCTCCTGGTCATGGGTGATTACTCTATTGAATCAGGCTACTTACTGAAAGATGCCAAACACTGCAACATTTTGGGACGTCAGGATATTTCCTGTCGACTGGCCAGGGAGGAAATTCAATTAGGACATTCCTACTGCGTAGCCTAACCGTTGACCTGTCTATACAAAGGTATTCTGATTGGTCACCCCGAATTCTTCGGCACACCCTTTCTGCTTTTGCGTCCCACGTGGGTTCAAAGCTAATCAAACACCAATAGGCCAATAGACCAAACAGTAAGGCCAAGATGATTAGCCCTGTCCTGGAGGATTATGGCTAGTTAGAGGAGGACAGATTTCATCATTTGAAATCTTTACTCTTTAATCCCAACCTGACCTTTGACCTCAGACCGTGACATGAGGAACATTTACTGTATGTACAGTCAGTATAAGGTTTGCAGGCTCAGATTTTATTCCTGACAAAAATCTTGTGGGATGAAAGGATTATTTTTCCCTTACATACATGTACAAGCAAACACATTGACAAAGAAGCAGTCCAGTTTCAGATTTTCTGGTTTGTGACCGTTAAGTCAGCTCAGTCACTGTGGCTGCCTCAAGAAAAAGTTGGTAAAAACCAAAAAACTGAGAGCCAGGGATAAACGAGGCTGTGTGTCTGTGCTCTCTCTCTGTGTGTGTGTGTGTGTGTGTGTGTGTGTGTGTGTGTGTGTGTGTGTGTGTGTGTGTGTGTGTGTGTGTGTGTGTGTGTGTGTGCAGCCACTCACATCTAAATTACCTAAACAAATATTCTGGCATTTCACTCTGACGCACGTGTCTCCCCTTCCACTTCAACACACACACTGCCTCTCAGTGTGTGTGTGTGTGTGCGTGTTTCTGTGTGTACGTGAGAGACTGGTCTGTGTGTGTGTGTGTGTGTACAACAGTCCGTTTGGAAAGAGAGCAGCATTCCACAGCAGCCAGGGTCTGACGTCAAACTGAAGACATTTATAGTCTGGTAAACACACACACACACACACACACACACACACACACACACACACACACACACACACACACACACACACACACACACAAATGTACAGTCTGATGAAGAGGCGGGGCTGAGGCAAACATTTCAGTCAATCATATCAGTCTCTAACTCACTACAACTCACTGCAGTTACACACAGTAATTCATGGACCAGGACGGAAGCAGTGAAAAGAATGAAAGACGGACTGTGCATCTCGTTTGTCCGGTCAGTAAATCCTGGTAGAAATGAACACAGACTGGTGTTTACAACTCGGTGTTAACATGACTCTGTATTCATCATGCTAATACAACACAGAAGACTTAAAATCACGAGGACAATTTTTTTTGACATAGTTGTCTAAAAGTGATTTTGAATTGAATTTTTGAATGAACCACAGAGTCCATGTCTGCTTTGGTCTAGTTGGACTCATGATGGCGCTTTACAAAGCATTCCTCTGTAAACTGGCACCAAGTTTATACTTTTTTTAATAGGGCTGCAACTTTTATTTTTATTTCGATTTAATCTGCAAATCTTTGTCTCAATAAACTTATCAATCATTTGGTCTATAGAATATTTTTAAGATTTACTAACAAAACATGAAGTACAGCTGAGGCTGAAAGGAATGTCGTAAATTTTTCAGGTTTTTTTGGTCATAAACCAAAGCACTGGACAAATTACAATGTTTACCATACTTTGGTAATAAATGAAAACTCCCTCGCAATGAGGAATAAAAAGGTCCTTCTACAAAATCCTTTTTTAAATATTTAACAAAACACTTCAAAGGTACTGTATCAGTATTTAATTTTGTCTTAACACCAGCAACTGTACAAGACCTCTGCCTGAATAGAAATCAGTCTAACCTCTGACAAAAGTATTATTTTATATCAGAAAATATCCAGGGTTTTCCCTACCAATGCAAGACTTAGGCGCATGAAAGGAAAAAAACATGCTCAGAGTTCTCTACTCCCCTGGAGAGAAAGGATACCATGTTGGCCCAAATATAAGATGATTTTTTTTTCTGGAAATTAGCTTTGAAAAAGTGGGGGTCATCTTATATTTAAGGATGAGACAATTGCATGTTCATTACATCAGATACTCTTTTTGAATGGAGAGAGTGTAACTACAGTCCTTTACAGAGTGCTACACAACGGGTTGTTTGTAGCCTTAATTTTGCCAGACCATTGAGTGTTTTCAGTCTGTTTATAGCCAGTCTTTCAGAGTTAGTAAGCACTAAAAGTGTTTCGTTAGCACAGTTTACCTTGCAGGAGTTTCTGAAGGCTGGTGTAACGTGTTTTGCTGCCAAAGGGAAAATAAACTCATGACGAATGAAAAAACTTCAGTGTCTCCCGACATCTTTGCTGCAGAAATGCACCAGGGAGAAAATCTGTGAAACAGCCAAGAATTACGTCTGTCACAAAGATGAGCTAAAAAAGACAGTCTGCTAACTGCCAGAGTAAATTATTGAGAAGAATGGGAGTGAGAGGGGAATCGACTCGCTACAGTAACTCAGTCAGCTGGCTAGTGGCTACACCCACTGAGAAAGTGAGCTTCCTTCAGATGTCCGACTGAAAAAACATTTTGGTAAGCTTTTTTGGTAAGCAGCCAAATGCTGCTACATTGTCAGATGACTTTAGGAAGATGAGAAACTCGCAGTTCAAATCCATTCACTATCAGCTTTGTTTTACCAATGTTATTTTGTGCGGCGCACAGTGCAATCGCTCACAAAACTGTGAAGGATTACTTCAGATCATAGCGGACTTACTTCAAAAGTGAGCTGACTTGTTTCGTGCTTGTTTTTGTAATGTCTGAGGGCACTGTGAAAAACAACCTGTGTTGTTTTTTTATAAATATTGTAATGTAATTGGTCCAAAATTCCGAGTTTTTAGTTAAATAACATCAACTCCAAGCTGTCTAATCAAAGAGTAATGCAGTGGTTCCAACTTCTCAAATGTGAATATTTGCTGAAAATGTGACTATATCTTCATGATCTATGATAGGAAACTGAATGTCTGTGGGTTTTGGACTGCTGGTCGGACAAAACAACCAATTTACATGGGAACTTGGGCTCTGAAAACTGGGATAACAACGTTACTGATACAACTGATACTGAAATTAAAAAAGGCTAAAAATGATGGTTTTACCTGTGTTTGTTGAAGATGCTACAACATCTAGCTCATATAAGCCAATCCACCCATCACTGGTAAAATATTGTCCAGGGACCTTCTAGACCTCTTTTTAAAATAATCAGCATGGAAAAAAAAGGATGATCCAGAACTGCTCAACAATAAATGATGTGATAAATAAATGACATACATGATGAGCTGATGAATATATGACTGTGACACGTTACATATGAACAGTTTCAGTTACCTTCTACTATGCAAGTAAAGATTTTTTTTGGATTTGTACAGGGCCACTGGAACGCACAAGTTGTGTACTATAATTCACCAACTGGGTCTTTCCAACATCTGCCTTTGACAGGAATGCTATGTGTGTTTTCTTAAAAGATGGAGTGATCCAGCCTATATCCAGAGAATCAAAAATGTAACAGTAAGTGCTGGCCAAGATCTGTTGCTGCTAATAATGAAAAAAAGGCATGGTTCATGAGGGCACAAAGAAAGAAGACAAAGGTATGGATTATAAAGTCCAGGTTGGAAGAGTTCTCTCTTTAACTCCCTCTTTCTACATTTATGTTACTCCTATTTCAAATTGCTGCTATTGCTGCTGCTGCTGCTGGGAGGTATTTCTGGAAACCAAATTCCTCTTTTCTCTTCTTTCTTTCCCTGTCTTGTTCATTCCGCGTTGCTAAAAGAAAATAGGCACTATGACGTCATCCCTGCAAAACACTCTAAAAACAGCCAGGAGAGACAGAGACAGAGAGGGAGAAAAAAAAGACAGAGCAAGACGGAGAGTGAGGTAAAAATTGTATAATGGCCGTGTGTACTTCAGACAAATTAGAAGCTTACAGAGAAAGGAGTCATATTTGTAGCATTTCTATTAGGGCTGTAGTCAACCAAAGAAAATCTTGGTCAACTGAAATCTTACCTACTCTCCAACCAATCGATTGGTCGCGCGGGGGGGGGGGGGGTCAGCACGTTATGTCTAGATTAACTAAATCGGCGACAGTGCACAGAGTGAACTCTACCTGGCAGCCTTAACAGCCTACAAGAATTATAAATAAACATAAAAAGCTAGACTTTGAAGCATATTGAATCATTTTAACCTGATTATTTTATACTGAAATGATAACAACAGACTCAGAGCCAACCAGCGTGCGCCTGCCCATTTTCATATGATTTCTGGAAGTAGAACTATATCAACCGCTGGTCCCAGCACAGCAACTATTGAGGAGCATTCACTCAAAGTCTCAAGCGTTAAACAGGAAAGTTGACGGAGCTTTCACAGGTGGTCTGTCGCTCCTGCCACCGCAGTAAATAACGGATTAATCCTGGAAGGCTGTTGATTCAGTGCTTTTCTCCTTAGGATATTTCAACGGCGATTGTCCGATCAATGAGAATTAGGTCGGACCAAATGAGAACAACCAGAAGACTACAGCCCTAACTGCTATAGAGACTGAGGGATGGGTCAGAAGTATCGTGGGCTGGCAGACCAATAGTGTGTTGCACCAGGCATAATGTCTTTGACAACATCTGATTCAATCAATAACACAGCATGTATGCACTGTTGTATGTAATGATCAATATTTTTATCCTACAAATAAATGGAGACATCTCTGTGTCTTTCTGTATGTCTATCATTCGATTTTCTCGACAACTGCTCATCCAATCGACTTCAAACTTCACGTGTGTATTGCTGAGGACCCAGGGAAGTGCAATGTCGACTGTGAAGGTTTTTGGATCAACAGTTCTCAAGAAACATAAGAAGAGAAACATTAAAGGACATTCGATTAGAGCTGGGGCCACTCATCCACGCAGCCGACGTCATCGATTACACAACGGCATGTCTGCGCCCGGTCATAGCAGGGATTCCTTGGAAAACAAGCTGCAGCTACAAAACCTGGCACGGGATCATCTAAAGTGTGGGACTGTTTTAGAGAGATACCCAAGCTCTGCAGATTGGAAATGGCTCATCACAGCAGAACAACCGCTGTGCGCGGTCATTTGAAGCGGAAGCATCCTGGAGCGCTTTTTATCCCCGCCCAAGCAGGATATATTAGGATTATTAACAAGTAATTTATGCACCGCTGCTGTTGTGATTACGTAACGTTACACCGCAAGGCCGTCTATCATTGTTATTCGGCCGTTGTATATTTTTTGTTTCCTTTAACGGCCATGTATGAGTGAGAAAATGGCTTCAACTAACATTAAATCGTTTCAAGATTTTCCTTGCTGATGCAAAAATACAATTTTCTTATCTGCATATTACTCCAGTGATGAGATAAATCCATGTCATAACCATTTTAGATTTTACGTCAAGTTCTTCAGTAAATATACTGATTCCCCAGTTCAGGGAAAGGGTTACTATGACACGCAGTGATTAGATGAATCCACACGCACATACCAGCTTATCAGGTACACCTAGATAAAACTAATGCAGTATAATACGAAAGGCCTGTAATAAATCCTCCCTTCATGAAGGTTATAATGTTTAATTTTTATTGAATCTGTTTGAAAGAGGTGTTGATTTATTTTAATGGTCATTTGGAGGCTGTGACTCGTGGTGCTGTTGAACTGTACTGGGTTATACAGAGAGGTGTTCCTAATATTTTGTCAACTTAATTAATATTAAGGCTCTCATTGACCTTTTTTCAAGCAGCAACAGGCAGCTAAACCAACTATAAGCAATAAGGCCATAACTAAACAGCAGACAGAGAAAGGTAGTGAACACAGCGGAGCATTTAACAGCTAAAGAGCCAGATATTTCATTAATCAGTTGGTGGACATGAAAAAAAACAGAGATAAAAAAACAAAGTAACTTTGCTCTTACAGTTGTTGTGTGGACAGAAACATGACTCCAAATGAATGTTAATGTTTCTCTGTATCTGATGAATTTTTAAGCAAGCAACTGTTTGCTAGTTTTGATAGTAAAAACATACAGCAGGCGATAAGGTGGTTTTTGTAGTCCAAGACCGACAAATCGCTTCGGATAGTTTTGTTCAAATTAGCTCAAATTTGTGGTTACTGGCTATGTAGCCATTATTTTTTAAATAAGCAATTGTATGCAAATGTACATTAGTGTCAAAAAAAATGCATAACCAGTTTTATGGACTAAGTTTGATAATTATTAGTAAAGAGCAAACACATGGCTAATCTAAGAAAACACGAGCTACAGAGGATGCATTTCCCCTACAACATCAATATACTCAAGTCTATGTGAGCCTTTGATTTTGAACAGACACACACAAACACACGCATACACTGGACTTGGGTTTGCCAGTGAGCCAACACTGCGATTGCGAAAAGAAGATTAGAGTGAATGTGCGTCCTGCTTGTACCAACTAACAATCTGCTGGCATTTAGAGGTGGCATCAAGCCACACTCCAAAACCAGCTCACCTCACTTTGGCAAACACATTGTTCAGGAGCCGACACTGCACCTAAACCTAAAAAACAGTCTTTAATATCTTTTAGCGGCAATGTGTCTCACTGAAGCCACTGAATTTCTTTGCTCACTCACCACATGTGTGTTTGAGTATTAGATAAATTACTAAACCAACCGACCCCCCTTCACTAAAAAGTGTAAAGGGGAATTGGTTGAACACGGCACTTTACACTCAAGAAGAGTGTTAACAGCACCAGAATGTTCAAAAGATGTTCTTCAAAGTTTCAAAAGGTTCCTATACAAATGTTGTCCACACCGCCTAAACCAACAAAGAACAGTGTACAGCATCAGAATTTTTTTTTTTTTTTGGAATAGCATGATCTAGCACCTGGAGAATTTTTGACTTTTTTCTTGTTCTAGTGGTATAAGGAGTGTCTTATTTGTTATGATTTGTAAGTGGATTTATGGACATTTATTCCTGATGGAAATCAGAGATAATGTTATAAGATATAAGTGTAAGTCACACTGAATCTAAAAATATTAGTATCATGTATGTGTATTCAAATCTGAGTGAGTTACTACTCTGAGAAGGAGAACAAATTCTGACAGAAAATGTGGCAATCGGTCGCTGAAGAGTTTAAAGTACCTTAACTGCCTCCAAGAGATGTGTGTGTAACAGCCACTGCTGCTGCTGCAACTGCTGACCGTGTTGGGTAAGCGGGCAAAATCTGTTGGTAAGTGGACCAAACTACAATAACTAATTTCCTGCTGTTTTTAGAACACCAACATGCACCTGTCCCTTTCACCTCAAACAGCATCTCTGCCTTACGTCTGTCCCTCCATGCCCCTCTGGGAAGACACACATCACAGTTTGAAAACCTCGGACCTAAACCACCTTGCAACCTTATATCCTGTTCTATCAACAAAACTCTCACAAAAACACACACATCCTTCTTTTCAAGCCTACAACCATTCCCTGGCACGTCTCGTGACATCAGCTTGATTTACCAAAAAAATTATTATGAAAAGGTTCAGATAAACCTTCCCACAAAAACACAAAGTTATTAACAGATTTTACTAAATTAGACCTTTTGCTTCTGGCTCCAAACCTAAAGTCTGATAGCCCATTTACCCCCCCCCCGCCACACACACACACACACACACACACACACACACACACACACACACACACACACACACACACAAACACCTCTTTCCCAGATATGACTCACCGGTGGTGGGCATGGCAGTGCTGGAGCCCCTGTTGCCACTCAGGAGCTCCAGAGGTTGGTGGTGGCTGTCTGCACTAGCAGAGGAAAAACAGGACTCAGTCTCATAGATGGTCTGCAACATGGCGCACAATCCTGACACTGTGGGGCGCAACAGCATGCCAAGACAGGAGGCAGCGTTCTATTTTGTCACGAAAAAAAACAAAAACAGTCAGTTCTTCTTACAAGATATCGCCAAGGCTTAGTTTAGGATTCAAGTTGTCAAGGACAGGGGAAACAAACATTGAAATGGGCTTGAAATTGACAACTTCTTTTATTGTAAAATGATCTTTAAATTGATTGAAAAATTACCATGAATTCCATCAAAAAATTCCAGAAAGAACTCTTCTGAGCTTTTATTGTGTAATCCAGCAAAAAGTTTGATTTGGAGCTTCTGCTGTTTCTGGCTGTTCAGTTTGTGCTACGATGACCAGTCACTGACAGTTACACAACATCCTCTTTTCTAATGTTGTAGCCTCAGCTACAGGTTCCAGAAATCCGCCCCTTCTGGTAGGCTTGAGGAATGAATCAAAATTAGAAGGTCAAGATTAGGAAATACAGGCTTTCCAGAAAGGACCAGGCTGAATAGTGACCTGAAATACGATTTCCTGCTTGGTTGGTATTGTCTACATCATCTGGAGTCCTGATCCATGCAAAACACCTCGCCAGCTCCTGAGATATTGATAGTGGCTGGTATGTTTTGGGGTGTACCAGTCACTGTTGCAGATGAAAGAAAAAAGTTTGTTTCCCCTGGTGCACTGAACCCTCTCTAAGTCTTTACCAACCACCAAGCCACCAACTATGAAACCAAAACCAGGAGGGAATCAATGAAATCTGGTTGCTTGCCAGGAAAAATTGTGCGTTTCCATAAGCTGAGAAGTGATGGAAGAGATCGGTTCAAGAGCGGAGCTGCTGCAGCCTCTTTGCTGCTTCCCAAAGCCAACAACAAAAATACAGAGACGGGGAGAAGCTGAATTCCCCTGCTCTGGTGCATCAAAGGATCCTCATGCTGTTCTCCTCCTGGCCGACGAGAGGGAGAGGAGAGGAGAAGAGGAGGAGGAGGAGGAGGAGAGGCAAGGACGTAAATAGCTTTGGGAGAGCACTCCCCGAGGTTCCATGCTTCCAAAATTAGAACGAAGAGCTGAGAGAATGACAGTGAGAGGGAATTGGAAGGAAGGAGAGAGAGGGAGAGAGCAGTATAGTATAAAAAAAGCAATTGTGAGGAAAGGAAGGCTGAGCTGGAGAAGACAGGCAGCGCATTAGAATCCTCCCAGAAAATGAACAGCCAGGGATCACACGTTGTCCTCTTTGTCGCTGGCTTGAAAACACACAAAACAGGACAAGGCAGGCGACCAGAAGCAGCTGCTGGTCAGACAACTAATATTCACTGTCTAAGAGTCACTGTCAGGTTTGTGTGTGTGTGTGTGTGTGTATACGGGTGTGTGTCTGTGACGCTCTTAGAGCTGCTGAATGAATGCAGAGAGAGAGAGAGAGAGAGAGAGAGAGAGAGAGACAGAGGGAGGAGACAGAGGGAGGAGGCGAGAGAGGCTGAAAGTAGATCACTGGGTGGAAAGGAAGTTAGACGGATGAAGAGAAAGTCAACAACAGCTCGTTTCATTTTAGTGAGCGTCATAACATCAGCAATGAGAAAGACAGGGAACATGAACACTCCCTCAGCGTCCATCCCTCCATTCGTCTTCATTCATTCCTTTTTTTAGCTGCATTTTTCTGTTGTGACATTGGCTGCTTTTTTTTTTTTAAGATTAAAGGAGAGCCAGAGGATAAGAGAAGAGAAGAGAAGAGAAGAGAAGAGAAGCATTTACTAACACACAGGAGATGGGGGGTTGATGGAGGGACTATAACTGAAAATAGACTGCCAGGGAGGAGGAGGAGCTAGAGATAAAAATAGACAGGGAGAGAGAGCAAGAGCAGTAAGCCTACAGCTCTGGGGTGGGGTGGAGGAGGTGAAGGGGGGAGGGTGAGGCTTTCAGCGCTGTCATGTTTCTGTAATGCACTTCCCAGAGATCATCTGTCAGTCAAACAGCGTTGGCGGTTTGCCAGATTGGCACCAAATTTTGTACAGACATTCATGGTCTTCTGTGAATGAATCCTATTGACTATTGGTGATCCATAAGTTTCCATCTAGTACCATCATCAGGTTGAATTTTATATGTCCAATACTTTGGTTTATGACCAGATACCTTCAAAACTAATGACATTTCCATCAGCCTCAGCTGTACTTGGTGTTTAGTGCTAACATAATACACTACAATTGTGCACATGGTGAACTTTATTCTTGCTAAACATCAGCATGTAAATGTCATTGCGAGCACGCTGGCATGCTGATGTTGGCGTTCAGCCTAAAACGCCGCTGTGCTTTGTACAACTTCACAGAGCTGCTAGTCATTTTGTAGGGTCAATGGGAAATGGATTTTTGAGGCTAATATCTGGGCATCTCAAATAGTGATCAGGTAACGATACATTAGCTTTTAGTTTTTTTTAAATAAAAAATACAATGTAAAGAGAAAGTCTTGGTGCAGATCCCTTATATTTTGTTTTCTATTTTAGTTGTGACCAGGGTACATATTGACCAGAACATTTTCCAGCTGAATAATTTATTTGTTAGTGTTCTCTGGTGGACAAA
Source organism: Xiphias gladius (assembly GCF_016859285.1). Taxonomy (NCBI): domain Eukaryota; kingdom Metazoa; phylum Chordata; class Actinopteri; order Istiophoriformes; family Xiphiidae; genus Xiphias; species Xiphias gladius. The sequence goes on from NC_053402.1 coordinate 1,362,589, forward strand.
CTATGTAATGGTGGCACTGTTTCTAATTTGTTCTAAAACATAGTTTGAGATTTCTTCACTGCAGTTTCTCTTTGCTGATTGGCCGACATATAAACTGATACTGATATTTTTGCAATAAGCTAACATCAGCAATGTATCGGCCTGGCCGACTTATCGGTCGGCTCTTTTTCTATTAGCAGAAGAATTCAAACCTCATGTGTGTTAAACAGAAGAGCCAAGTCTTATCTGAGCAAGCATTCATTCATTCATTCAGCTCTCAGTACATATGAGATGAAACTAAATGTCAGCTCTCTTTTGAGGTTGCTGAAAGTAGTATTATGCTCTCAAGTTTTTAGGCAAATTTTACAGAAATTCAACTAAGAAATAATTTATAGATAAGATACAGTTAAGTCAGTTTTTGCTTAATGTATTGAATTGACAATCAAGGTACATAATCAGATTCATACAACAATCCTGTAAATCCAATATTTTGCCTTAAAGCAGTCACTGCTGATTAATTGGCAGCATTGCCTGCAATGGCAGACTACAACCAGGAACACTGAAGTGGTAGCTTCCTCTTTAGAAACAGTCTTAGCAAAATCTGTAAGGGCGGATTTCACCGTACACATCTATATCATCTCTCAGTAGATTCTGTCATATCATACAACCCTAACATGCAGGCTCGCAACTTTATATGCATGGCATTGTGTAAGGTCAAAAATGAATACTTTCTGCAAACCCAACACCCTACTAAAGGACTAGACTGCCGAGTTTTTACAGTCAGTTACTGTAAATACAGTGTTTTGTGCAAGAAGCAGAGTCGACCTTGACCTATTTTGGGAAACCAGATATTACACTTGGTTGGGAACTAAAGAAATGTTCAAAATATTTTCGACGAGTAATTTAAAAAAAACTAGCTAAAAAGGAATAAATTGGCATTTTGGGAAATATGTTTATTTGATATGATACAATATTTTATGATATGATATGACATGATATAATTCTCAGTATATATGAGGTTACCATGCCAGCAGCCAGTTAGCTCAGCTTAGCATAATGACTGGAAACAGGGGGAAACAGCTAGCTTGCTTCTGTCCAAAGGTAACAAAATCCGCCTACCATAACCTCTCGAGCTCACTAATTAACATGCTATATCTTGTTGGTTTAATCCATATTGAGGTATAAAAACCAGTTTCCACTCATGGTGATGACAAGACTCCAATTTCTATCAATGTCTATCAAGAAGTGACTGTAGTGCACTTCCATCCACCTGTTTTTATTCCCAGTTTTAATTTGCACCAAGAACTGAGTGAAAACGCCAGAAATTCTAAAAATGAAAATACTGAGGAGTTTACAATTCTGCAGTGGTTTAATGGCACCCAACGGGGGAATTAGTGCTATTCGCTTTTTTTCTTGACACTTTTAAGTCCTAATGTTCCCATAACGGTACAGGGAATGAAAGGTCCATTAATTTGCTTTTAATTTGCTTTTCTTTTGCAAATTTTTTGGACACTTATCTTGTGTACAGCCAAGAAATTGCCCCAGTAAACCACGTGTTGTTTTACACTTCAGAAGCAGTTTTCATCCAACAGCAGCATTTTAGAGGTTTACTGCACCTGGGAAATGTCATGGAGAATCACAGAAAGGTCACTTTTTAACCAAAAGCTGCACTCCTCACTTTGCTGTCAGTGTGGATATTATTTATTGAAACCACTGGCTGCTATTTATAGGATTTGTTTATTCCATTCAGTAGCTCAGCCCTAAATGAAGCCGTACTTAAAGGAATAGGTTCAGTGTTTTAACAGAGTGTAAAGGGATGTCTCTGACTACTGGCAAACCCGGCGTGCATGGCTTACAAAAAACTAAGGATCAGAATGAATCAGGCTTCATGTAACCCAACGGTAATGAATAAAAAAAAGTCTTGAATGGCCCCAGTAGATCAGCTTAGGGCAATTCTAATTCATTTAATAAGGTAGATGATTTAGACTCTTCTGTATTTGTCAACCTTTCATCTCTGGGCTGATTGTTGCTGCTGCTATGACAGTTTCCTCCATCTCCCTCATCCCACCTCCTCTTCATCATCTTCATCACCCTATTCATCCTCACCTCCTGTGTAACCAGCTCTGTGTGTCCTCAAGCAGATACGGTGCTGCCTCAGTATGACTCACAAGCACACAGACTAAATAGATAGAAAGAGCAAAAAATGTAAATATGGAAAACTGGCCAGGCAACATGTCTGACATCTCGATAGTCTCACACACTAAACATATCTGCTAAAGTGCTAAAGGTGTGTGTGTGTGTGTGTGTGTGTGTGTGTGTGTGTGTGTGTGTGGAGGGGTTGTACTTCTACCTTTGTGAGGACCAGTTTGAGTTTTGAGACCATTGGAGTGAGGGCATTTTGTCCAGTCCTCACATCTTCAAAGGGCTGTGTGAGGGTTGAGACTTGGTTTTAGGGTTCAGGTTAGAATCAGGTTTTGATTAGGGTTAGTGGAAGGGTTTGAGTCAGGCATTTAGTAGTGATGGTTGAAGTTAGGGTAAGGGGCTAGGGAAGGAATTATGTCAATGAATGTCTCACAAAGATAGAAGTATAAGTATGTGTTTTGTGTGTGAATGTGTGTGTGTGTGTGTGAATGTGTGTGAATGTGTGTGTGTGTGTGTGTGTGTGTGTGTGTGTGTGTGTGTGTGTGTGTGTGTGTGTGTGTACTGCAGTAGCTCAGTGGATGACTCATCTCTGCGTTTCTATTTGAGGCGCATCAAACCCTGGAGTCACACTGCTGTCTGTGTGTGTGTGTGTGTGTGTGTGTATCATGTACTATATCTGTATCCATGACGACCAAATTACAGGCGGTCAGTCAACCAGTCACTCAGTCTGAGATAAAGTTGTCAAAAAATACCTGAGGTGGCCTTAAAGGTATCTTTATTTTGTGCTACCCAGTTAATTAACCTGCCATCCATTGATTGTTTACACACACACACACACACACACACACACATACATACACATTACAGTACATAAGACATACATTACATGTTGGAAAACACAGCTAAAAAAGAGTGGATATTGCATTCACCAGGTGGTGTGAAACACGACTCCAAATGAATGGTAATGTTGCTCTGTAACTGCCGAGTGCGTAAATAAGCAACTGTTTACTAACAAGTTCACCATATCAACTTAGCAGGTGATGATATGTCAGTGTTGTGTTCACAGTTGTTTCTGCTGCCCCAAATGACCAAAATAAAAAAAAATCCATTATTGCAGGTTTAAGGTTCAACACCTAAAATTCACGTTGCATCCTCAACAGTGGATGAATAGCTCCATTGCTTCAAAAGTTAAAGCCTTTGTATAAAATGTGATCAAAACCTGAGAGTGAAATGGAGCTATACAAAGTGCCCTAAAATATTCCAGAAACGTATAGAGAAGTAGTCCATGGCATGAACGCTACTTTCTGCTACTAATGCCCCAATCCAGTGCATCACATTTTATGAATGACAAAATTCTAGCCATACAACAATACACCTGTGAGTGATGGCACAAAATGGTGGTGAACCATGTGTATCCAAAACACTAAATCGTTTCTAAGTATAAATTAAATTACTGAGTTTGTGAGGATGTACTTTCCTCAGAACGGAAAAGCAGAATAGAGGAAAAGTATGGAATGGAAAAAATTACCAATTGACCGAAATTATGGAAAAAAATATTTGTTAAAAAAAAAAATAAATAAAAAACATTTTTTAAAAGTACACCCGCTTACAAATAATTTATTGGTCCCCAAAGTGAATTTTTATGTTGCGTCTAAACTCTTATGAATATGTTCATTCTTTATTATTGAATCACCTTTTTTGTCCTTTTTTTAAAATTAATTCCTGTGGCTCTGAGGATGGCGGTTTTGGTCAGTCCACCACTTTAGTTCAGACTGAGACATCTCAACAACTATTAAATGGACTGGCACCAAATTTGGTACAGACATTCGTGATTCCCAGAAGATGAATGGTAATCTTTTTTGGTGATCCTGTAAATTTTCCTCTAGCGCCACCATCAGGTCAAAATCAAATTTGTACAATAGTTATGTCTAAATACATGGAAAGCTAATGACATTCCCATCAGCCTCAACTGTAATTGTTTTTGTTTTTGCCTACTTTTGTTTTATTCACACAATCAATTATATAACTACACTGCTTCATAAGATATATGGGGAAAAAAGCACGGATTCCCTTAACATGCTCATGTTCGGCTGACATTTATACGAATGGCTGAATGATTAACGGCTAAAAGAAAAAATATCCATACAAATAGTGGAGGGTTCAGAAGTTCTCACATGAAACAGTTTAGCTGCTAAAGAAGTAAAGTGATATTCAACCATATCGTTATCGTCACACACACACACACACACACACACACACACACACACACACACACACACACACACACACACACACACACGTACGTACTTCTATCTATGTCAGGACACTCATTGACATAATGCATTCCCTAGCCCCTTACCTTAACTCTGACCTAAACCTGATTCTAACCTGAACCCTAAATCCAAGTCTCAAAACTCTAACAGCCCTCTGAAAGTGTGAGGACTGGACAAAATATCCTCACAACGATGGTTCAAAATTTGTCCACATAATCGCACTCACAAACACACACACACACACACACACACACACAAACACAAACACACACACACACACACACACACACACACACACACACACACACACACACACACACACACACACACACACACACACAGATATCCGCTTGTCACTGATGGGCAAGCAATATACAGTGTCATGTTAGGGCCAATCCTGTTATTCGGCTGGAAAGTGCTGCTACCAAGCTTCAGGTTTTTCAGACCACCTCACCCTGGTTACCCCTGATCAGTAAACTGAGCTGCTGGCTCAATAAGCTCTCCTTTTTGTGAGTGACTGTGCTGACAAATGCAACAACAAACCACACCACAGAGTAATCCAACCTTGAGAAAAAAGGCTAAAGCTTCTATTGTTTTCGGATTAAATTAGGAGGTCAAAACCTAAACACAGTAAATACAGGGATCATGTAAAAGAACAATATCCTGTATTGGTACGTTGTATAGGTACCGCCACTAACCAAAACAGTGCATTACAGATGACGCCTACAAAAACTACTAATGGCAACACCAGCCAGCCAAGTCAAGACACTGTTGCGTTTGTAACACCAGTATAAACCATGAGAACACGTGTCTCATTCCAGTTACACCACTCTTAACCACAGCAGCTTTTAGAGATAGAAAGACAGATTGACAGGGACTTACCTGATGTGTGTGATGAATTCATGAAGGTTGAATCTAGACTTCTCTCCCCAATCCTTCCACTGTGTGTATGTGTGCGTTAAAGTGGATCTTCTGTGTCGGCCATGTGTTGGAGGACAATCGACGGACAGACAGAAGATGAATCAGACTTTTTCCTCAATGTCGGCTTTTCTGCAAAAGAGAAAATAAAGTTTTTCAGCACTTACTATTCACCTTTTTTTATTTTCTGCCTTTCTTGCACTCATGCAGTTCTCTAAACCCCTGCCCCAAACAGCAAAATTGTCCAATCATAGTTTAGCAAGCAACTAGGCACCGCGGGTCTGTCAAGCTTTGGATTTGTCGAAATGTTGAAGCACTGATCTGTCTTTCTGTCTGTATATAAAGAGGCTGAAGGGGGGTGTCATTTTTTTGCCTTTCTAACACCAAAATCACAAGAGCAAAAGTGTAATTAATGGATTAAACTCTGTGTTTATCTGCTCTAATGTAAGCTACAAACACTAGCATGTCTTACATGAGCAGTTAACTAGCTTACTACCTACAGTAAAGATCTAATCCACCTTTACTTTCAAGGACAAGGAATGTTTCGTTCTTTGTGGGGTTTCTAGGTTGGTTTAAAAAAGCTCCCGTCACCATAGAACAACCGATGTGTAGTTTTTTTCCCCACTGTGTGGATGCCAGTCCTGGAAGCTACTATATACTTTACAAGTATCCTAAATATATATCAGTATTTTTTTAAAGTTAGCTCAAGTGGTGTTACAGACACATTTCCTATTTGCGCGTGCAGCGTATGGGTATAGGTTCAATTGGTATCACACAGTGATTGAAACGCTTACAGTCAACATAGTACATATATCTAACTATGAAATAAAACCACTTAATGTAATATTACAGCCAGTGAAAAAGGACGAAAAATTGGTTTTCAAAAAATTATAAAATTACGGAATAATATAACAGCTTTGAATTTTTTATATATCTGCACTTAGTATTAGCATTTTACAATAAAAAAAAAGTTTCAGGGAAATTAAAATAATCCTTCGTAGGAAAATATGCAGTCAAATTATCTTAAAAAGTGGGTTTTTCCAGCTTCAAAGCTAACCACAGAAATGTTGAAATTTAGCTCCAAAGGTCAAACTATACCTAGTATACCAACTATACAAACTAAAAAGGGTTTTGGAGTAGAGCTACAGGATTTTTCAAGGTCCCATGAATTAAATATAAGTTTTCACATGAATGTTTTCAAGAAAATCCATGACGTGACCTGGGAAAGGTTCTGAATTCTGGGTGAGTTGGCACTGAATGATGCAGCAACTTGCTGAAAACCCATTAAATTAGTTCAGAGGTCAATTTGTATCCACCTGACATCCCTCCATTACATACCTTTTTTTTAACCACACACCACCTTTGGTAGACAACTCTGGCAGCTAACATGACATATATTCCAGTAAGAAACAGCAGCTAATAGCTTTGATAATGCTAAAGAGGCTACACACAAAGTTAGCTCAACAGGTAGGGAGAAAGGACTTGTGTCCAAAAACATCCACTGACAGCACGGGTTAAACTTAAAAGCACCGCTAATGTTGCCATGCTGTTTGCCTGCTGCAGTTAAAAGCAACGCTGCGCTCATTCTGGTCATCATAGCTCATCATTTGTAACATCAGCAAGTAAGAAAATCCTACTCTTTCCTCAAAATATACCAGACACTGGATATATGCCAGATCTGCTACATTAATGCAGAAACCCATTAGAGATGACTACAGTGTAAACAGGCAGCGCATCACTCCTGACAAACTGTGTCAATACAAGATGTTATCACTACTATGAGTATTATGAGTCGCCCAAACCCTAACAGACTGTCATTTAATATTTCTCTTTGTATGTTTCTTGAGAACCGTTCATCCAAAAAACCTTCACAGTTGATACGGCACTTCCTTGGGTCCTCAACAATACAGACGTGAAGTCTGAAGTGGATCGGATGAGCGTTAGTTGAGAAAATCAAAAGTTGGACAGAAAGACAGACAGAGATTTCTCCATTTATTAGAAGGATGTTTGAACCTGTATAACCATACTTATGTTATATATACACAACATCAAGGCTCCCACTGGATTTTCTAGATTTCTTTCACACATATATTTGAACAATTTACTTATGTATCTTAAAGCAGGAGTTGGCCATAGGGTCAACCATGGGCCACTTTATTTATTTATTTATTTTTAAAATAGAACAGATTTATAAAACTTATTGTCTTAGCACTTTATCTGAGGACAGATGTAATTTTCTCCATTAGTCAATTTGGAATAGCAGAGTTGCAGAAGCCCATGTTAATATTCAGTTGCCAAAAATGACTCTAACACTAATCTACATTTTGTGTCACACTGAGCATGTACAGTAATTGACTGCTTACCCACACATGACAAACAATGACTCGGTTCATTTATGGGTTGAAGTACTGTTGTTGTAAAAAGATCTCATCAACACTTCATCATTGATTGCTATTAGATGATACGTCATATTTATTTTTATGAGCCTTGTTTTTATACTGTTACTTACAGTAGATTTGTGAAAAATCATGCAGAAGTTTTGATGTAAACTATAAAGGGGGAGCTATTTGCCGACAACTGTTCTAAGGTATTATAATATGTCTAAGGTATTTAGCTTTTTAATGTTGCTTCCTTAATTTATTTAATTGTCATTTTTTTTATCCTAATTTATTGGTTTTCTTGATAATGATTTTATCTCTTCCCATGTTTTGTCTAACGTCTGCTCATTTTATATTTAATTTCAACTTTTAAACTTTAAAAAACATCACTTTACTTACAACCTGAAATAGGTTGAGTTTGGGAACTGCCTTAACTACTCCCAGTACCTCTCTGGTCTAGATTTCTGAATGATTTATCTGTATGTTGTGTTCTGACCCAACATGAATTACACTAAGGAAACAAGGTGCACCCTGTTGCATAATGTGGCCGCCTGGTCCTCTGGTGCCACCTACTGGTCTTGTATTGACAGAGCATACCTAATGTGCAATCAACAGTGAGAGAGAGGGGAACAGGATACACAAGATAAAAAGTCACACACTCGCATCCTGAATAACTGTCTTGAATGAATGTCAGAGGGTCTTTGTATGTGTGTGGATGTGTGTGTAGGTGTGTCACAGGTGAGGCTCAGGCTACTTAGCTGTATTTTGATTTAAAGGTACATGTCTATCTCCCCTAATCCCCTTCACCCCAATACAAACACATACTCATCATCATCATGTCACCTCGACCCATTCTTTAAGGGCCAATAAATACAGTTTAACTGGTCTAAAATGGTTGACAATAAACTACTTTACATTTGCAGTCAGCTGCACTACATGTACGGTATAATGGTCCAGGTATACAAATACCCGATTAACAAGGAACTGGTTTACAGGTACAGTAAATTGGTCTAAACTTGTTGACATGTACGGTTTTAACGGGCAGTAAGTTACAGTACAGTAAGCTATTTTACATGTTCCCCTATTGTAAACTGTCTAAATGTAAAACAAACTCATCGACTTATTCAGCAAACTGTCTACTCTAGATGCATAGTACAATAAATTGGTGAATGGTTTTCTTGTATATTAGACAGGTGTACACAGTCTATAGGGTACACCTGTACAATCTAACATAATCCAATACAACAGCAGCGCAATAAGTATTCAGTTTATAATGGACAGTTTTTTGGCACTGTGGCACAATACTATAGTAAATATTGAAGCCGTAGTTTTGGCTGCGTTTCTAATAATTCTGTTCACGTACACAATGGATTGGACATTAGTGCGACATTATATCAATGACCTTACATACAACTCCAACACATATCCTGAAAATATTCCTTCCTCAGATTTCAAGTTTAACATGATTTAACCGGATTACCGCACAGCCACCAGAAATTTCACATTATATCTTTAAAGGATTAGATCAATAGTCGGTTAATCGTTAACAGTTTATGAAATACAGTAGTCTTTGGTCATAATAAAACTGTTCTTTAACCACTGACGTGAATTATGTTTGTTGCGAAAGATTAAGTAACACCAAATTACTAGCTACTTCATTTAAATCGCCGCGCTTCCACTCCTGTCTATTGCTATTTAAAGATTGGCCAGAGAGAAATCCAAAGTATTAAACATAGCAAACAATGCTGCACAGCTTCTAGGCCTCATTGGAGAACATACATTAGATCAGACTAAACGTGTTGGAAGTATCTACCAATTAAAACAAAGTCTGACCCATTTTTTCATTTATCAAAAGGGCTGTAGCCTTCAACAGTAAATAATCTGTAACATTATCGAATAAACGTGCAACAGGTTACCTCAACCTCTCCACAGCAGACTCTGGTTATGTAAGATAATACGAATACCTTATCTACGTGATAGGAGTTTTTTGTGCATTGTCCACTGTGGCTAATGTTAGTACAGCTACTGGAAACACCTGCCCAGCTGGGACAGATGTCCCGGGGATACACCTGAGGTGGGCCAAGACCTGCCCTACTATGCCTCTGTTTGGCTTGGTTAGTTAGGTTTAGGCATGAGGAGTCCTGAGCTGGTTAGGGTTAGAAGAAAGTGCCACGGTCAGAGCCAAACTTTATCCAGCCTAGTCTGGCATTAGCAAGAGCCTCAGATATCTAGCTAAACTAGACAACCGCCAGACATAACTCTGTGGAATTTTCCACAACTTTATACTGCAGTGTTCATCAACACAACTGCCAAAGGGAATGCACCCCCTTGGATGGCGAGGAGGCACGTTCATTTGTGTAGTCTTTACAGGCAGTTAGCAAACACGTCTAAGTCCATCTCATTAAACAGTAGGGCAACTGGGCACTAAAGCCAAAGTCCGTATAGGTGACTCTCACCACTCGGCAGCCATCTTGGCAATGCCCCCAGGCAGTTGTTTTTGGCTAACAAGACCAGGCCCCTATGAATGGAGAGAGAGCCACAACTTCCCTCTCAATGGTCACTGATAAAAACCCCTTAAAAAGTTTGGTGACTCTGCCCCAAAATAAGGTTGAAAAACACTTTTCCCCCCAGGTTATAATTCTACTACGCATACGCAAGGTTTCAGGTGCATCAGTGCACCAACATGATTGGCTTGATATGTGTCCTGTTTCCCATTTTCCGATGTCAATGAGTTTTCAATTAAATTATTCACAGCAATTAAACGATAATTCATTGACATCCCTAGATTGCACTGTGCATCACTATTTTTTTTAAAGATTCTCTACAGACATGTTTAAAGACAAAGCTTTTTTTATACTTTAGTTTTTTTGTAAAAAATTTGTCTGGTATGGGAAAAAGTTCAGTTACCCAGTTTAAAAAGTCTTAAAATTACATCTACATCTCATTCTCCCTCATTCAAAAATCCAGAATCTACGAAAATGATTCACAGATTATTTTTAATTTTTTTTCACATTAAATGTAATCTAATTGCTGGACACAAGATGTCTGGAAATCAATGTAAAGGGTTATATTCTGAGTGTAGTTTGTCTTTCAGTTTCAGTCTGAAGGTAGTTTGTACATCACTAGGGATGGAATTCAACAGCATTTATCCAACTTTAATCTAGTATCAAGTCCATGTACTGAATGTGAGTCCTTCTGAATCCCTTATAAAATCCTATTATGTTTACCTTTCAACATTGAGTAACTAAAAACTAAGGTGCATAACCACCCTTTGTTGGCTGAGGAGGCAGCCAGTGTTTAGTGGCAGGCTAATTACTGTTCACAACCTGAAAATGAGGTAACTCTGCCACTGCGCTAATATCACTTCACAGTCCAACCCCATTCCTGGGGGCTTGACAACAAGCAGCACAGAATTCTCCATTACACATGCTGGTAAATCAACAATGATTGGCACAAGATAGTCATGTGACCACTCGTTGGAAATGTCTTACTGTGAGCTATCACAAGGTTTGAAGTTAATTTCTTCCACCAAGAAGGTTACATGATCACCTGTGTCTGTTTGTTTGTTGTTTTGTTTGTTTGTTTGTTTATTTGCCAGCAGGATTACACAAAAACTACTGAACCGATTTACACCAAACTTGGTCGAGGGATGGGGCATGGGCCAGGGGAGAACCCATTACATTTGGCGCCAATCCAGATCATTTACTATGAATTTGAATTTTTTTCCTCTAAAGTCTGGTGTATACTGTTTTACATTGGCCATGGCAAAGGTCTGCGCTCTAGTGAGTGCATTTTCTAGTTTGGGTATGTACACCAGTATAACCAGCAGAGGTCAAAAAATTGTGACTTCTTCATTGAGGTTTTCCACCTCAGCTCACAAATCTATCTCCCATCAGTGATGGATACATAGAAAGACATGAAGTTTGATTAATGATCGTCCTCTGTGCTTTAGCAATTGTGTTGCACATATTGTGATTTATTTCGCATGGCTAAAAAGGTGTAGTTTCATATGATACTGAACATGTTATTCAATTCTGCACCAACTTCTGAAATTTAAAAAATGGCGGAACCTGAGCGATCTTCTAAAACTGGCAATGGGAGTTGCGTTTTGATAACAGATATGGCCCAATCCCGGTACTGGGACCGCTCAGGTGGAAAGGATTAACTCCTACCTCCGGAATTATTTCTCAAGCATCCCAGCAGTCTTCTGAAACAGCAGACAGTTACTGGCAGGCCAGAGGGGCTACAGCTGTGGTGGCTATGGATGCAAAAATCTGGTTGTGGGAGGAGTTCAGGGAGGCTATGGAGAAGGACTTTCAGTTAGCTTCACTGAACTTCTGGCAAACCGTCGGCAACTCAGGAGTGGGGAGGAGAACTGCTGAACCTGAGTGAGGATATCGTCAGGCAGTGGAAGGAACACTTTGAGGAAATCTTAACCCAACAAACATGTCCTCTGTGGAGGAGGCAGAGTTTGTAGACTCGGGGGAAGGCATTATTATTATTCTCATATCCATGGCAGAGGTCACTGAATTAGCTAAGAAGCTCCTCAGCAGTAAAGTGCCAGGTGTGGATGAGATTAACACCTGAACAGACACGCCCCTTCAAAGGCGCATGGAGGTTGGGGACTGTACCAGTGGACTGTTAGACCAGGATGGTGGTTTCCATTTTTAAAAAGGGGGACCAGAGGGTATCACATTAGTCAGCCTCCCTGGGAAACATTATGCCAGGGTGCCGGAAAGGAGGCCTCAACCGACTGTCGAACTTTGAATCCAAGATTAAAAATGCATATTTTGTGGAACAATGGACCAGCTCTTGAGCCTTGCAAAGTTGCTTGAGGGGTCATCGGTGTTTGCCCATCCATTCTACATGCGGTTTGTGGAATTGGAGAAGGCTTACAACCTAGTCCCTTGGAGAGTATTGTGGGGGGTACTGCAGGAGTGTAGGGTATCGGGGCCGTTGATATTAGCCATCAGGTCCTTATATAATTGCAGTGAAAGCTGTGTCTGTATTCTTGGCAGGAAGTCAAAAACGTTTCCTGTTGGTGTTGGCCTCTGTTAGGGTTGATATTAGCCATCAGGTTCTTATATAATCACAGTGAGTCCTTATATAATCGCAATGAGAGCTGTGTCCGTATTCTCAGCAGGAGGTCAAACACGTTTCCTGTTGCTGTTGGCGTCTGTTAGGGATATCCATCATTACAATTCTGTTTCATGAACAGGATTTCAAGGTGCAGCCGAGGTTAGAGTGTCCAGTTTGGGGACAAAATTCCCTCTCTGCTTTTCGCAGATGATGTGGTTCTGTTGGCTTCATTGGACCATGACCTAGCACGCACTATGGTGGTTTGCAAAGGAGTTTGAAGCAGCTGGGATAAGAGTAAGCAATTCCAAGTCTGAGGCCATGGGTCAGTGCTGGAAAATGGTGGATTGCTCCCTCCAGGCTTGGAGTGAGGTTGCTGCCCCAGGTGAAGGAGTTTAAGTATCTCAGGATTTTGTTCACCGGTGATGGTAAAAGGGAACATGAGATTGGCAACTGGATTTGTGCAGCATCCACAGTAATGCCAGCATTGTGCAAGACCGTTGTGGTGAAGAGAAGCTAAACCAGAGGGCAAATCTTCCTTTTTACCAGACAATCAACGCTCCAACACTAACCTATGGTCATAAGCTTTGGGTAATGACCGAAAGAATGAAATCATGGATACAAGCAACCGGAATAAGATTCCTCCGTAGGGGGCTGGGTTCACCCTTAGAGATAGGGTAAGAAGCTCAGACATCGGGAGTGAGCTCAGAGTAGCTCAGAGCACTTCTCCTTTGTGTCAAAAGAAGCCTGCTGAGGTGGTTCAGGCCTCTGATCATGCCTTCCATTGGAGCTTTTCCAGGCACGTCCAACTGGCAGGGATAGAACCCGAACACACTTTAGAGATTACATCTCATCTGGCCTGGGAACGCCTTGGAATGCCCCAGAAGGAGCTGGAAATCGTTGTTGGGGAGAGGGGCATCCACAGCCCGACTCTGGGTAAGCAGCAGAGAATGGATGGATGGATGGATGGATGGATGGATGGATGGATGGATGGATGGATGGATGGATGGAGGTACGGACATTAATAACAAATTCTTCTTTTCATTTTGTCCGAAGAATTTTGTTTGACAGTATCCAGTTTTAACAAACTGCAGATCAATTTAGTATAATAAGATAGACTGCAGGATAGTCTGGTTTAGAGTTGCAACAGCTGATTAATCAATTGTTTTAGTCGTTCAACACATAATAAACTAGCAACTTTTTTGGTTCCAGCTCCTTGATTGTCAAGATCTCCTGTTTTTCTGTGATTTATATAATTGGCTGCTGATTATCTTCGTGTTCTGCATCATTGGTCAGGAAAAACAAAACACTGTCATCTTGGGCTTTAGGAAACTGGGATTGGGAAATTCTCTATTTTCTGATATTTGATTGACCAAACAACAAATGAATTGTGAAAATAATCGTCTGATAAATGAAAAATGTAAATAATCGCTGGTTGCAGCCCTAGTCTAGTTAGCTGTGAAGGTTAAAACGGAAAATTTAAATTGTCAGTGCTGTAAAACTAAGGAAATCCAACATTAACTGGTTTTTAACATCAAAATTGAAATTAAACAAAAATAAAAACAAGTGAAACATTTAAAAATGTAATTAGCCTGAGTCTATATCTATTTTTGGTTCTGGCCAAACTGGACTAAAGCTGCTTCAACAGCTCTTCTCCAGCTCCATTAACTCTTAACACTCACACTAACTAAGAGGAAGTTCGTATTACTACAGCAGCTGGGTGCCGTGGTAACAGTGTCAAGGACTATATAATAGGATGAAACGCTGTGGGTGGGTGAATGTTTGTGTCTGTCTCCCTGTGTCTCTCATCTTAGGTTATGGAGCAAACTAGCTGTGACAGGCTAACCAGCTGGCCAGCTACTATATTAGCCTAATGACAGTTACAAAAACACACCCGAAGAAAGTAAGAAAGAAAAAAAGAAAGAAAGCATATTTGAATATAGAACAGAGCATGCTACCACTTGGGTCATGTGTCTCAATGTGGCCTAAGTATCAAGAAATAAAAATCTATCTTCCGCTTTCTCTCTCTTTGCCGCCTCCTCCTCCTCTTCACACTATCATTTCCTAAAATACCTGGGCCCTCCCATTCTGAAGAGGAGCAGGAAGTGCTGCCTGGCAACCAGGGAGCTGGCTGCCTTGGTAACTGTTCACCTGAGCACCTCTTCCCTAAACAAACAGCAAGTGTGAGTGAGTGAGAGAGAGGATGCGACGTGGAGTGAGAGTCATAGTCAGTCTCTTACAATATTTGTTTATAGTCTCTTTTTCTTGCTTGCGCTAACTATTTTTCCGTCACACACACATTCAACTGTTCAACCATGACTGTGTGTAACATCACCCCTCTCTCTCTCTCGTTCTCTCTCGTACAGCAGACTAGAGCAAGGAGACAAACACACATATTCCAACACATACATGCATACACACCGTAGCTGTCTTTAACGAGGTGAAATCAGGATCACATATTAAAGATTACTGTACAGATGCATTAATTAGTTTATTAATCATCAGAAAGTCAATCGACAGATGTCCTAAAATTAAGTAAACAGAATTTCAAAATGAGGAAGGGCAGATCTTGACCAGTTTCATTTTGCTGACATTTATTTAAAGCCTTTTCTTCAAGTGGGAGTGAGCAATGTGTTTTTTCTCATCAGGTTCACTTGTCAATCAGGAGGACAAATCCCAGGTGTTGATATGGGGCAGTGGTTCCCGGCCGGGGGGTGGGGACATCCACAAGGGGTCACGAGATAACTCTGAGGCCTCACGTGATAGAAAAAAATAGAGAAAACATATTTCTGCTACCCCAAGTTATGCTTATTTTTTCAGATCTTTATAGTCTGTCTTACAATCTTTGCCGTATCTTTTTTTAAATGTTATATCTTCAGTACTTTGAAAATGATTTAAACCTATCATAACTGCTTTTTTTTTGGCCACTTAAGGCCAGCACTGACACAACAAAACACTGGCATACACTATCATTCTGAGTGGATATGGTGAACTTGTGATCAAACAGCTGCTTATTTCAACATCCTACAGTTACAAAGCAACATCATCATTCATTTGGGGTCATGTTTTCGTCTACTCGATGAATGAGAGTCCAATATTCAGCTCAGTTTTTGGCCTCTATCAACTCCTGTGGGAAATATCTGGTTCTTTAGCTGCTAAATGTTCCACTATGTTCACCAGCCAGTCTGTCTACTGTTCGGTGCTGACCAGGTAGTGTAAAGTGGGTTTTTAGGCCTTTTTCACTGAATACTGCTGTGGCCAAAAACAAAGCTATGAGAGCGGTGACAGTGAATCAAAACAGAAAAGTTGTGGGCAGGGCAGCTAAACAATGACAATGTTAATTCTCTCTAGGTTCATGACTACAAGCGACCCCATTCACATTGTTTTCACATTTTCATTTGATACACTGTAATTATATAAATACTGATTATAAAACAAGGACAAAAATCACGTTTCTAATTAAACTGGTAGAAATATTGGACCAGAGGTCACAAGTAGATGTTGCTTCATTATAAGGGGTCACAAGCTTGGGCTCTGGGATATTGTGATAGGTATTTTTCACTATTTTTTTTTTTTTTAAATCTTTTATAGCCCAAACAATCAATCAAGAAAATAATCTTTAATTGCATTCCTAGTTATATGGTTAACCCTCCTGCTGGTACCTGAACTGATTCATTTTAGGGAGGAATATTGAAGGTCAAGTACAAAATTTTCATACCATTTATATGGTTTAATAGTTATTAGCCAGAGTAATCTTTCCTCCTGTCCATACTGGCCGAAACGTAATCCCTTACCATAAATGGGGAGGCAAAATCACTCATCTTTTACAAATGCATTCAAGTTCAGCAAAAGCTTATGTGAGGCTTCAGCAGTCTGAGCCAAATGAAATGGGTACGTTTGTCCTCGTGGACGCATGTAATGCAATATGATTATTGTCAACCTACATCTGAGTACCGGTATGTATCCTTCTGCTGCACTCAGCACAAACAAACACATAAAGGAATACCTAAAACACTGTAATGTTAGAAGATGCAAATTTAAAATGGCTAACTCAAGACTGCTGAAGACTGGTATTTTGTCCCTTATTTGTCACACTGTAGTCACGTCAGGAGGGGCTACCTTCGTGGCCTTTATGGAGAGGAGGGATGATTAAAGGTACCATGACTAAAGACGACCCTGAGATGCGATCGTAAGCTCTGGAAAAAGCTAGCAAGTAGACCTTTTTTTGTCCAAATATTTCCAAGGTAATATACTTTGAAACTAGAATTGAATAGAATAGAATAGAATAGAACAGAACGCATATAAAATGTGGACACTGGAGGTGTCTGACACCACATCATTCCAGCTGATGACAGGCAGAGGGGTCATGGGCCCTGCTTCAGGGAGGGGCCATGGATGCATTAAGCTCGATGCAACATTCCAACCTCACCCGATTCATTCCTAAGAACGTCGCTTACTGGGACATACGCTAAAAAAGTTCTTCAGTCTTCCACATTTTTGGGTCCATAGAGTCCTTGTCTGGTTGAACCTACTGACTGCCAGAATGGAAATATATTCATGTGGCTGGTCATGACCTTTGATTTTACAGTGGACTTTATTGTTGGAAATGTAACATAAAAAAAAGATATTTATGCACTGACAGGAAGGAAGGAAGGAACGAAGGACAGAAGGAGAGAAGGAGGAAGGAAATTTAAATTTAAAGAAGGAAGGGCATAGGAGAATTAAAGGATTAGAGGGTGAAGAGAGCCAGACTGCTGAAGTAGAAGGCTTGAACAAAACTTTTGTAATGGCTATCAGAACTATGAGATCAGCTTGACAGACTGGTTTGCAGTGATTCAGTGCAGCATTTTAAATGAGAGGACTCAGTGATAAAGTGTCATCTACCCAAAACAACATACTCTGTAACTGAATATCTGCGAAGGTGCAAACCTTCTATCAAGAAAAGACTTGTCTTTACATCTGGTTTTGTGTCCATCAAAGAAAAAGTATAGGTTTCAAAGCAATATGGCATTTTTCATACTAAATAATCAGGGGATTGTAGCAGTCCCAAACGACACTGAGAGGGGACAACGTTTTTAATGCTTCACATTCCAGAATAACTGTCTACTGATGTCATTAAAGCGGCCTATGATGTTAGATAGATACTGATTGTATAAAACCTTTGGCGTGTCACTGAAAATTGAATATTTGTTTTTGGTACAATATATCTTTAGTTTTTTGATGTCACACAATTGCAGAACTATAAAATAATAATTTGTGTTTCATGATTTATTTGCTAAGTCTGTTTCCGTTGCACCTCCATTGCACCCGCTCTTTCCACCTCAGTCCAGTGTAAAAAACCTGTGTGTGATATTTCGCCTTTTTTTTTAAATTTCCTGCATTTTCACTCACGTTTTTTTATGCGCCAATTGAAAATGCGCATATACACAGATGTGTTTAAACGCACTTACTGAAAGCACCCGTACTATGTGCCAGACTACTGTGCTGAAACGCAAAATAAAGGATTACAGGACGAGTCGGGGGGGGGGGGGCTGGGAGGTGGCAAGAAGAGGTTCATATTCTGCTAAGACAAGGCATAAGTACTGCTTTCAAAATAAATCAACATGTCATCATTTTGAAAGTGTGAACCCTTAGCAGAAAGGAATTTTAATATGTCACAAGATACACTGCCTGCTGTAAAGAGCTGAGAATAAAGAGAATAAAAACCACCAACAGCAAAACATCCAATCGTGTCCACACTAATGCTCAGAAATATGAACAGCTTTCAGTCACAGTAAGCCAACATTTTCCACAACAACAAACTGAGCATTTCAAAAACACTGTCTCAAAAAGGCAAATATGACTGATCTTGAACTCAGCTTGTCAGAAGTAACAACCACTGTAAGGGGAATTTATCTACAGAAGGTTTGATTATAAATGCACATGCTAACATTTTTTAATCAAACAATGGGAAACAGGGATTTTCATGATTAATCACTAAGCCATCCATCAGTCTTGATAAATTTGACATTATGGATAATCGTACATATTAACCTTGCTAAACTGTGATTTTTGTTGTAGTACCAGCTTCCATCACTACAGAGTGCACCATTCATTTTGATGAGATAAGTTCCTGATGTGTGTAAGTGAGCAAGTAAGTAACATGTATTTATAGAGCACCTTTCTAGATCAGACATCACAGAGTTATTCACAACAAGAGATAAGACAGACAAAGCAAGTAGAGACTCGGATCTTAAGTCCGATTGGAGAGAGTTCCAAAGTTTAGGAGGCACAACTTCAAAGGCACAGTCTCCTTCAGTTTTGAGCCTGGACTTAGGAACAACCCAAAAACCCTGATCAGAAGATCTTAAAGACCTACCGGTGACATAAGGTTGCAGTAGATCCGTAATGTAGGCAGGTGCCTAACCTTGTAGGGCTCTAAATGTAATCACAAGAAAGAGTGCTGTACCTCCAGAGCAACAAGTTGGTGTGTGTGTGTGTATGATATTTATATCCTACCACATGTGTATGAATAGACTATGTACCGTCCTATCATTGAGGAGTGGCACTCTACGGTCAATGAGTACTGAAATCTCCACCAAGTTGTCATCAGCTGGCTCCCCAAGTTAGCCAACTATTCAAAATGCCACACTGCCATCTTCAGAACACCTAGCCCGCAGCAGCACCCTGAAAGTTTAGTGGGTCGCATGTCAGGGAAGCAAACTGCCGTGGCTGCATTACTAATCATTGACGAGGAAGCTCTCTAAAGCTTGGGACAAACCTGAAGACGAGCTGACCTACAAAGTCTGGACAAACTACACACAAACACTGTTTCCACCGGTGTGCACAGATGTTTCGGTCTCTGACAGTCAGGAAGGAACACAAATCTTACGACTGAGTAAATACACTAGACAACACACTGAACAACTAGTCAGTAACTGGAATTCTGGTGGTAGGTGACCCCACAAATCCCATAGGAAGGCCAACTGTCGTGTGTTCTTGTACCAAAACAAACATGCACAGCAACCATCAGCTTGTGCAGTTAACAGTGAGTGACACTGGAACTGAAAGAGCCAGAAAAGGCGTGTAGGACTGTATAGCCTACAGAGGGGACCGGAAGTGAGTGAACTTTGCAAAACCAAGCTAACGTCAGGTAAAGCTGTTCATTTATCAGTATGTCTCCCTCAGACGTCGCACACGTGACCTCATCGGTCACCAGTGTCTGTTGCAAATATCAGAATATGTTTTTAAAAATTCTTTTTGAGAACAACTGGCTGCAACTGGATCTGAACAGCAGAATCTTTACATATCACTCACACTATATGATTTTATCTGCCCACTGTCAACAGCAGTTGACCCAGATTGGAACAGACCCTGTCCAACTTGGTCCGATCAGTCCTCACGCCCCTATTATATTCATTATCAACACAACAGTCATGATGTGTGCTCTGTCCTGTCTTAAGCAACATTCCCATTCTCTGGATGTCCCATTTCCCATATTCCAATTCCCGGGGCACCCTGGTTCCTTTGAGCCTGTGTTTTTAGCAGCTAGACAAGTTATGATGATTAAACTGTGTGAGAGCTAAAAAGTCAATGAGCCGATCGACAGAAAAATTAATCGGTAACTACTTTAACAAACAATCATTTAATTTATTTTTAAAGCAAAAATGAGAAACATTCCCGAGATACAGCTTCTCAATTGTGAGGATTTTCTGCTTTTCTTTGTCTAATGTGATAACACACAAGATATATCTTTCGGTTCTGGACTGTTTGACAGAGAAGACAAGACATTTTAAGGCATCACCTTGTACTTTACGAAGCTGGGACAGCTTCTTACATTCCATAGACCAAAAAGATGAATCAATTAACCCATCAATGATGAAAGTAATCCTCAGTTGCAGACAAAAACTGTGCATACGAATTTGGCGGTAGTCTATTTTATATTTCTGACTGATATAACAATTTGCATTAAGCTACAGCTCTGTTTCGCTGTGCTAGATTTGCCCAGCATGTTTAGTCGCATTTAATGGACCCTTTTAACTGGCCCGTTATAGCGTGCTTTAACCACCCCGTGGCATGCCAAGTCCCGATTTTAGCCATTTTTACAACAGTGGATAACCATGCTGAACCAAAAATGTGTGTGTCCAGTTAGGAGCAGGGCCAAACCTTGACAATATTCCCTCTCAATCAAGCTGTGTCAATGCAATGAAGTTGAACTCCACATTTAAAAACTCTTCACTATTCCCACCTTTCCCTTTGTCACGTAGAAGCACAATAAAGTAGTCGAAGTCAGTTTTGTTGTTTGGGATTTTTCGACAGTCGTGTTGCCTCATCCTTTAGCAGCAACTAGCAACCTGGGCAAGTGTTGTGTGCAAAACAACACTGCTGCTGAGATGCAGTTTGATAGCAAAATGTTAAGCCAGCACATGAAACAGAGAACAACGTCATAAAGTAAGAGGCTGCCATTTATCACGCTGAGCACTACATTGATCATTTGGAAAAGGGTGCAGTCGTCATTGACTTTGCAATTGCAAAAAGTCTCGGCAAAATGTGAAACAGCTTCAAGATTAGCAACGTGGGAGAAATGTACCTATAAGTCAGTTTCCAGAAAGGAATCTCATTCATAAATGTAAGTGTAGATTGGGCAAGTTAGAGAATAACATAATACCAGACTTGTTTATAGTCACCTTTTAAACTTACAGAGAAGGAGTTCTGGTCCATTTTACTGGTAGTTGCTACCAGTAGTAGCTGTATTGTTACTAGGTTGAACTGGTTGGATGTTCCTCACTGGCAGCCACTGGCGAGTAAATGCTGGCTTCCAACCATCCACTAACCCTGGGTGTACAGGGTAGTTTACTGTTCTCTGTTAGCTTTGGGCTTGTACAGTAGATGGCTGTAACCTTTTGGTTGTCAGTTGCCCCCCAGTTAGTTGCTAGCTATGAAGTCACCTCCTGGTCAGTAACTACTCGTACAAAGGTAGCTGCTGTGTGAAGGCAGATAATAGCTGGGAAGAGTTACCTGTTTGGTAGCTAGTAAGCCGTTGTGACTGTCAGGTGTCATCTTGTGTCCTTTAGCTAGCTATAGCAGTGTGGTAACTTCCAAGTTAGCTGGTGGGTCAACTGTACGGTAGAAGTGTAGACAACTGCTTAGCGAGCACAGAAATTCACCTCTCGCGCTGCAACCGTTCTTCGGGAACCTTTAGCTTCCTGTCGGTAGGTATATCCTTGCGGGACGGTCACGCACACACGCACGCAGGCAGGCAGGCAGGCAGGCCCCCCTCTCTCTCTCTCTCCCTACCTCTCTCTCTCTCTCACGGTACCGTGGATGTCGGCGGCTCCTCCTGGAACGCGTATTTGCGCAGAGGTCGCTTCCTCCCGGCTTTGGTTTCCGCCGAGGCTCGGTGTGTCCCCCGTAGATCTCCTGTGCTCTTTTATTCTACATGAAAACGTTTAATTTAACAAGAGGGACGGGTCTCACCTCCTACCGTTTCACCTCCTCCACATTTACAGTCTGCCTCTCTCCCTCTCTTTCCTTCCCTCCTTCTCTCTCTCCCTCTCTCTCTCTCCTTCTCTCTCTCTCTCTCTCTCTCTCCCACCACCAACAACAACATTATTGACGTCCTCCTCCTGCCACGTGACCAGTCTGCTGGGGCTAAAAATAGATTCAATAGAAACCAATGGAGGCGGACAGACAAGGCAGAGACAGACAGGCAGGCAGATAGATGGACACTTTAGTTTTGTCGTGCTTGCCTACTTAACGTTACTTTCCCATGTTTCCCACACATATGGTGCTTCACCACACACACACACACACACACACACACGCACAGAGCTGCTGAGTTGACCTAACGAGGACTGCACACTGAAAGACTTTAAGACTACTCCCAATCAGTCCTGCGATATCTGTAATGCCGAAACGATCAAGAGAGAATAATAAGAGCGATTTAGATGATTAACATTTTGCACACTTTCTGAGCAAAACCTCCATCGTCACGCTTTCCTCTCTCCCCAGATTTAGCTCCATATTTGTGCCTCCGGTGTATTATTTCGTTCGTGTCACAGAGCAAAGCAAATCGGATGCTTACCCACAGGCTCGTCTAACAACACTTAACGCTGATCTGAGGGTATTTCCAGACTCCTCAGGGGCTCTTCTAACCACGTGAATGAAAAACTATTTCATCTGATGCACAGTTTAAAAGATTTTTATTTTTTTAATCTGTTTCTCAAGTTGTAACTGTAATTCCTGTCCAGGTAGGCAAAATGACTTATGTACTAATAGTTATGTATTATGTTTGCCGTTTTTGTAAAACACAAGCAAAATGTTGATTTGAACAAAACATATTGAATATTGGACAAACACATCGATATGCGCATCAGCCAGTCATGGAGCAGCAGTGCAATAAATCCTGCAGATGCAGGTCGGCAGCTTCAGTTCATGTTCACATCAAACGTCAGAATGGGGGGAAAATGTGATCTCCGTGACTCTGACCATGACATGATGTCGGTGACGGGGGTTTTCACACACAACAGTCTCTATAGTTTTTACTCAGAATGAAGACAAAAACAAAAAACATCCAGTAAGCAGCAGCTCTGAGGACGGAAACACCTTGTTGATGAGAGACGGCAGAGGAGAATGGACAGACTGGTGGGAGCTGACAGAAAGACTACGATAACTCAGATAACAACTATTTCCCCACAACTGTGGTGAGCAGAGAAGCAGCTCAAAGTGAACAACAGGTCCAACCTTGAGGCAGATGAGCTACAAACAGCAGGAGGCCACGTTGGGTCCCACTCCTGTCAGCCAAGGACAGAAATGTGAGGCTGCAGTGGACACAGACTCACCACTCACTGGACAGTTAAAGACCACCTGTATTGGGGCTGCTGCCCCCTAGGGTTCCCGCAAAAGCCCCAGATTTACTATGTGACAATTGGTTTTTGGTGATTTGATAAACAACTGTAGACTAACTTTTTTTTTTTTTTCAAATATGGGAATAAGTAACACTAAAGCTCAATATCAACTGACAGGATAAAGGCCTTAAGGAGGGCCCTGATCTCAGGGCTCTGTCCTGAAGAGGGCCCCCATATTAAAATCTAATTTTAGGACCTTCATTATAGTTTTGTCCTCGTGTCTTTCATAGACACAAGCAGCTTAAAGACATCGATCATCCTGGGTTTTTTGAAAATGTGATGGGCATTTTTTAATGTTTTTTGAAATTTTACAGACTCCAATCCAAAAAAAAAAGTAAAAATGTCATAGGGATCCTGCACTCAAATAGAAACCTACAATATGCATTCAAATGCTACATTAGCTTGTCTACTAAGTTGCCTGTCGTGATCTCATGCAAAAAGCCAACAAGAGGGGGAGAAGCAGAGAAAAGCCTGGCCTGATTTTATAACTGTACTGTGTGCACTATGTTCTGAACCCAGATTTGCAGCTCAAGACATTAAAACATCAGCGGGAGACAGTGTTTTCAACCGACTTGCAGACTTTTAGTGTTAGCATTAGCTTACACCAGTTAGCTATAGCTAACAAAATCTGCCAGTGTTATCACTGTAACCCGCATAAATCCTGTGCTATAGCTTGACAGGCGTCGTTGCAGTAATTAAAGAGTGCAGGGCAAAAGGTCCGTTGTTGTGACTTTGCACTTACTGAACAAAATGTACCACTTAAGTTAAAGGGAGAAGTCGGCTCCGTGTTTATACACCACAAAAATATGTCGTGGGACAGAGTCTAGCATAACCCCCGACTTTGAGGTACTGATGTTCGATATCAAACTTGATAGCCCAGTGTGCTGTATGATTATCTATCATCTTCCTAAACCCAAGAGTAGTTTTTTATCTGAATTTGAACTTAGATACGACCACATTATTATTAGTATAACATAGGCGCGGTGAACTGTTAGCTCGGTTAAGAAACAAGCACGAGACACGAGAGGTTTGGCAAACCTGATTTAAAAATATCTCTAATAACGATGCAAATAAGTAAAAAATAACATTTACAAGATCTAAAAGGGAAGAAAGGGAAAATCTCACTTTCATTCATCATTGTTTACAATATAAGGGAAGGGAAGGAGATTAAAAAAGAGGAGAGGAGGAATCACAGCTGAGGCTTTAAATATCTTCCCTCTTAGTGCAATGTGACTGCGAAACAGATAGAGAGGAGGAGGAGGAGGAGGGAATAGAAAAGAATGAGGCTGGAAAAAAAGGGTGGGAAGAAGGTAGGAGAATGTGACTGAGCAGGGAGGTTAGAGAAGATGAAGGAGAGAAGGAGCGAAAACAGGGACAGAGATGAAGGAAGGAAAGGCAGTTAGGGGATTGAAGGACGGGGGAAGAGGAAAAGTGAAGGAAAGGAGAGGGCAGAGAAACAGGCCAAGAGGAGAGGAGAACTACAGTGTTATGCGTGAACAGAGGAAAATAAGCTAGAAAACAGAAAGCAGGAGTTGGAATGAAAGGACAGAAAGAGCGAGAGACAGAAATAGAAAGAAAGAAAGAGCTATTCTGGTAATGATGTTGTTTCCATGGAGACGCAGTCCTCAGTCAGACTACTCCACAGGTGCCTTGTGGGTATTTTTAAAGGACTTCACTGATTGGTAGAGGTCTTAGGAACA
The DNA here is from genome assembly GCF_016859285.1 of Xiphias gladius. Lineage (NCBI taxonomy): Eukaryota > Metazoa > Chordata > Actinopteri > Istiophoriformes > Xiphiidae > Xiphias > Xiphias gladius. Next base: position 1,387,941 of record NC_053402.1, read on the forward strand.
GAGGGCTATTGAGTGACGATTCAGTGGTGAAAGTGAAAGGTCATCCCTCTGCATCTCATTATCCACCGAAAGCTGCTCCTCACAGCCCTCTCCGTTTCTACTTCTCCCTGGGACCGCTTATTCATCTCTCAGCAGTCTCAAGCACACCGTGTGTTCTGTTTAACGCAAAGCCGTCATTAACCTATGTCTGATCCTGTTAAAAGAGCAAAAAAGAAACACAGACGTCAAAGTGCCCATAGTCAACACTTTTGTATCAACAATGGACCCTTGACTACCTTGAACTGTGTGTGAGACGGTCATCTCGTGGTGACAAAACCATAGAGGATTATCACTAACTCGGCAGTTCCCCTCAGCTCTACGGAGCGTTTTAGCATCTTTCATCTCTTTGTTTTGGTGTTCTGGCCCACTCCGTTACTTGTTTTGGTGCAGTCTTACCACTTTCATCCACGCTGTTGTTTTCAGACACAGCAGGCAGCTGCTTTGTAAAAACCTGTTGTACGGCAGACAGACAAAATTAGCAACTAGCTGGTGAACATTGTGGCGCATTTAGCAGCTGAAAAGCTGTTGGTAACAGACCACAAACCAAGCTAAAAGAGAGTGAGCACTGGACTTCCATTCATCAGGCAGCCAGAAACACAACTCCAAATGAAAAACTAATGTTCACCACATGGATTTAAAGGGTAATTATACACCAGTGCTGTGTTTATAGCCTGTTTCCCTGCCCCTAAATGGACAAACAAACGATACTTACATCAAGGTTTATGTAGGCCAACCACTATTCCCCACAATGTTGTTTTTCTGCAATTCAAATCTTTATGCTATCTGAATGCTCTGAAAGATACTGCAAGCACAATATTATACAATGAAATGTATTATAATTAAATTGCATTAATTGTCTTTGACTTATAATCAGCTTATCAAGCCATTACAGGTACATCATACAGTTGCAGTTGAGGAGGCCCCGGGAAGTTGCTGCACCCGTCCAAGAAACAGTCCAGCACACAGACCCGCGTAAAAACCACAACTCCTCGTTTTTGACCTTTCTTTTTAAGTACAAACTAAGCGACGAGATAAAGCGCCTCTGAAGCTCAATAATTAGAGCTTCAGAGGCGCTGGCTGGTCGTTTTTATTACCCTTGGACAGAACCAAGTTAGCGGTTTCCCCGTTTCCATTCCTTGTTAGCACAGGTAGCATAAGTAGCTTACGTAGCGTACATTTCTCAAACGTTTATCATAAAATGAGAAATTACTCTGACTCTTCTGCAACTCAACAAGAGAGACCAGAGGTAACAAGGGTTTCTGAGTTCTAGACTTTATTTCCGAGGAAAGAAAAATCCCAAATCATATAAACCGGACAGAAAATAAATAGACGTTGGAAATCCCATATATCAGAATTACACTCCATTTATGTTCCAGCCTGAAACCCGTGTTTCTTTAATTCTGACCTCATGCTGCAAAGGTGGGTGAACGTGAAATCTGAGAGTAAAAGAAGCGCCACAGGTTCAAGCCTACACAGGTAGAAATGTGTCCAGTCATGCTGAGGGAGGGGCAAAGCCCACTGATGCCCTTAAAAGTTATCAGACCATGAAAGATGGAGCGAGGGAGAAAGAAGAGGGATAACGATGAGGAAAGATGAACACATGACATTTCAATGTGCAGCACGCGCACACACAAACGCAGCAAAAGGAGCAGTGGTGACTCAGCCTCCCGTGAGTCAGAGGAGAAATCAGAAATGTCAGACAGAAAAAAGAGAACAGAGACACACACACAGCTCCCATTCTGCCGGATTTTTAAACCTGTGAATCCCATACACTTCCCAAACGTGTTCCGTCCTATTTAAGATCACAGCCAAGTTTCAGGGACTTAACACAATTGCCGCAGCAATTTTACCCACTGAGATTTTAGACAGACCTCCGATTGTGGAGGGAAGCTCCTCCATAATCTCGCATCTTCCTGTGTTGCCCTCTGAGACACGCACACACACACACACACACACACACACAGACCCCAGATTGCTGCGTTACTAAATGCTGTACATCAGTGTGAGCGTGAACTGAATTCTCCCAGACTGCAGTGCCCCCCAGAGGAGAGGGAGTGCGGTGCACGGACACTTCTCGCTGTATTCCCCGATTATCGCAACTACCCTTGCAAAGATGACTTGAGGAGATGGACTTAGTGCCTATATTTAGGTCAGATATTGAGGTGCTTGCACTTCGAGTACCTCCACTTTATGCGTCTCCACTCGGACTTCCCCACATTTCAGAGGGGAACGTTCTCCCGTTTGCCCCACTGAAAGCATTTGGTAGCTTTCGTCACCCGTTGCCCAGATCCGGCGTGGTTTGCAAACGTGTGCGGCTTTCCCCTTTATTGTTTTCTCGATATCTGTGTTCTTGACATATACTGAACTCCACATATGAATATACAGCTTCTCAGACTCTTATACCACAGTCCAAATGTGCCTCCGCATTTCAACAGTGCTATTACTGTTTCACCTGGGGTGATCGCTACCTCGTTAAAATGTGGGGGTACATGTGCGGAACAGTGGTCCAGAGGACACCGGGCAACCTTTGGGGGGTTTGCTCAACGGGGACACGTGGTAACAGGTATCTAACTGGAAAGCAGGTCAGCAACTTCTCACAGCAGGTGCGAGTGACTCAGCTGGACCCAACAACGGAGCCGGACTGCGAAGTCAAACGGAGACGCAGGTCAGCAGAATCCAGCGACGCTTTGGCCTCCGGACTGGCACGTGGGCAATGGAGGCTATGATGGTGCTGGCGGTCGTATCAGCAGCGCTGTGGGTTGCCAACTGTTCCGATCTGCCTGCTTCTCCTCTAGCGAGCAGCTCGGATCCACTGACCGACACTCCCATCCTCCCATCCTCCCATCCTCCCTCTCCTCCTCCTCTTCCTTTCCACGTTTCCTCTCCTCCCTCCCTCATCCCCTTGCGCCACTGTTGTCAAGGCAACAAACCTCTACCCCGGAGCAGTTAGTCACCAATCCAGCAGCCAGCCCCGGTGTTATGGTGACGTTAGCCTGCACCAAGGGTCAGATTCAATTCAGCTCCCGTCCGTCATTACAGGGCTCTGTTCTGCTGTGAGAATACATGTTAATAGGATGCAGCAACATAATAGAGGGCTGATAATAATAATAATAACGAAGATAATGAGGACGACAACAAAAACAATAATAATAACAACAACGACAACAATAATATAACAATAATAATGAAGATAATGAGGACGACAACAAAAACAATAATAACAATAATAATAATAATAATAAGGACGACAACAATAATAACAATAATAATAATAATAATAATATTAACAATAATAATAATTAAGATAATGAGGACAAAAACAACAATAATAATGAAGATAATGAGGACAAAAACAATAATAACAATAATAACAATAATAATAATAATAATGAAGATAATGAGGACAACAACAATAATAACAATAATAATAATAATAATGAAGATAATGAGGACAACAACAATAATAACAATAATAACAATAATAATAGTGGTGGTCCTAGTGGCAGCAGCCTTTAATACTGCATGTACTTTTTTGCTCCACACACTCCTGCCGTCACATGGGCTGGGCTTGTTTAGAAACACACACGCACACGGTCAGTGGGAGGAGGCAGGCGGATCTGTGGGTCCAGACTCCCGGACTTCCTCAGCAGAGCGGAGCCTACATCGCAGTAAGTATTTCACACCGTCCGCGGTTTAATTCCCCAGGTGGCAAGTGCCTTTCTGCTGCTAAGAGCGCGGACGGAGCGCCGGCCCACAGAGTGAGACACACCGTAGAGTCGTGGTAAATCCCGAGACCGCGCCGGGTGACAGGTGACGGTTCCTCTCCCGTAGGTCGGGTGTACCAGCCGCGTAGCTGTGGCGGTGGACCGGTGCGTCTGGACCGGGAACTCCGGCTGGCGGGGTTGTAGCCGTGGCTCTCGGCTACGACCATCTGATACCGGTCCGTTTCGGCCGATGTCCTCACTTAACAGCCGCCAGCGCTTCCTGCTCCGAATCCCTTTTTATTGATTTACTCCTCGGCTGATAGAAACTGTGTTAAAACAAGAAAAAGAAAAACCAGAACAGGTGGGTTTGATTGCGAGGGAGCTCCGTGCTGCGTAGCGGTTGCACGCTTCATTATGAACTCACATCTTTACATCTGTGCAAAATGTTTTATTGAGTAATGTCCCTTTTCTTTACCAGTCCAGCCCTTGGCATCTTGTTTACAGGTTGGTGGAGCTCGGAGTGCGAGCAACGACCTATTTCCTCAAGTAACGTGTCTCTATTTCATGCCACCTCAGACTTACCCTTCGCTTTCTTTAAATATATCCTGCTTTTTACTACACTGCATTCATCTGACAGATTTTACATATTAAGTATAAGATCAGTTTATTAAATATCCCAAACTGTAACAGGTTAAACCATCCAACGGTATATGAAGAAGTCAAAATTAGCTCCACCTTAACCGATTATAACATTCAAATTCTACTTACATGTTAATGCATCAACAATAATAATAATACAGTAATATAACAAAATATAAAACACTGAGCCATTTTGCATAACGAGTACTTTTATTTTTGCTATTTGAAGGACATTTTGCTGATAATACTGTGCTTTTACTGGAGTAAAATTTATAATGACATACTTTTGCTTGTAATATATGTAATATTCTTGTATTTTTACTCAGTGCTACTGCTCTTTTAACTTGGCGTAGCCCACATGATGTGAATACTTCTTTCACCACTTCACAGGTGACTGACCATTTAGATGCAGTGAGACAGACCAATTAAACAATAAGCATTCACTGTGCCCAAGATGCTTGGTATGCAAGTGTCCAGCAATAAGTGTGGACTTTTCTTTGCTGTGGTGATAGGGACGATTTCAGCTTTAGATATGCCTGAGATTTTTGTGCTGTGAATCTCTTCGGCATGGCCAGATTAACCCATTAGGGGCTCCCAGGGAAAAGGTTTGTTCTTGGGCCCCCATTGACCCAGTCCTCGACACAGGGCCCCTGTACAAGATAGGCACTAAAGATGAAACAATCTTGTAGGACAACCCTTAGTTGATTTTGTACATTACAGGTGCAAATTCTCATTCTTGTATCAGTAAATGTACAGACTAAAAGAAAATCAAATATGTTTTTGTCGACTCAAAAAACTGAAATGAATCAAACTTTACTGCAACATTACAGAAGGATAAAAAAAAAGCCCAATTACCACATCTAGACTTCTCTACCTCCACTCTCTAATTGAATTCCTTTTGATTCAGTTCAACAAATGATAAGGCCCAAGGCATCAGTTGTGCTCAGTGCTCTTTCTGTTTCTCTCTGTCAGATCATGGATGATTCTGTTCCACGTCGTGTTCGCTCTATGTTTGCGTGGCTGGTGGGTGCGTCACAGGTGCTGGGTCTGGCATCGGTGGTGCTGACCGCTGTGTGGATGGGTCACTACCGCGGGGGCTTCGCATGGGATGGCTCAGCGCAGGAGTTCAACTTGCACCCTCTGTGCATGGTGCTGGGGCTGGTCTTCCTGCATGGCGACGGTGAGTCCACAGTCATCACTGATCGGGTTGAGGTTTCCACTCTGGAAACTCCGCCTGGAAGCGCTGTTGTGATTTCCTGAAAAACTCAGATTACAGTTACAAACAAAAACAAAGTTCTGTTTGGCACAAGTCACGTACATTTTAGGAGCAAGTTGCAGGTTGGTTTTTTATATAATGTTTTTCCAGTGAGCCAGCTACACTCTTGCTTGTCAGCACTGACACGTCCATAATGACAAGCAAGAAGTGGCTGAGGTTGCGTCGCACAAATAGTTAGCTTTCAGTGAGTCTTCACCATTAGTAGCTTTCTAGACAAGTAGCAGTCTTGACCTGTTGGTGGTACAGCACGAAACGTCAGGGAATAACCAAAGTTATAATGATTCATAATTTTGGTACCATGAGTGTCTGTACCGAATGTCAACGCAATCTATCCATTAGCTGTCTAGATATTTCACCTTGGACCAGTGTGTGGAACGGCCAACCGCCTGTCCACAGTTGCATTCTCTGAAGCCAAAAAGGGGTTGCCGTAGAACCAGGCTGAACTGGGGCAAATTTGGCAAAGAACCATGTCAAACTGACTGGTCTGCTTTAAACCACCGCATTCCCCGCAAACACCTTTTAAATTCAAACTGCAACCAGAACAACAAACAAACCGACGGTTAAGGTGAAACTGGACTGAGAGTCTGCAGCCATGCGGCAAGTGACATGGCGATCCATCCATTATTTGTTAAGACATTTCGTTCTGGACGAAAGCCGTGGGCCGACCTGCAGACCAACATTGCCATTCCTGCAACCACTAGCATGGCTGACACACAGACTGGAATCCTTGCGGGAAGCGAGCCTTTCCATCTGCTTTCCACATGGTCAAAAAACCCGGCTGCTCTTACATCAAGTTTGTAGTCATGGTTACGGTAAGTCATTTTCAAATGATATTCTGTAAATTGAGTGAAACAGGAAGTAGGCCAGCAAAATGTGGATGTTGTATTGTAGTCAGCCTGATAGTGTTTGTTTTTTTTAAGAGTGTGCGCTTGTGTATCTTAGCCTCGGGCACTGTGCTGACCTGATGCATTAAGCTAACACTACCCAGACCAGACAGCCATCAGCCATCAAGCACCCCCACCCCACCCCCCCACCCCCCATCCTGATCCAGAAAGTCTGATTTATACGGAGAGGAGAATGTTTTTGACCACTGAATGTGCCAGTTCAGTTTTCGGTGACATTCCCGGTCAAGCTGCGATAGAGGGGCCCATCAGGGAATGCAACCAAAGGCACAGAAAACTCCAGTCAGCAAACTGAGCAGCATCTAGCAAGGGGTCCACTCCCTCTGCGTTTTAAAAAGTTAAAGGCTTAAATGAAACACTTTTCAAAAGGGAAGCCCCTTATTTGCCCATGTTATACTGTGGCTGTGTGAAGCCATTAAAAACCAAAATTTGAGGAGTGGAAGTGATTTAAATGGAGATAAACTCTTAGCTACATGCTCCCCTGTGGACTGAGAAAACTCCACCTTCACAATGATAAAAGCTTTAAAAACCATATGGAGCAGTTTAGCTTTGTGGTCAATCAGACAAAAAGCCCATAGCATTTGTAAAAAGAACGGGAGCTCTGAAACGCAATGAACACGTTGCAGGCAGGAATAAAGGGGTCAGGCTGCATTAACCAAAGTGCTCGTTGGATCTGAAACTCCCTCAACACACACCTCTCTCTTGTCGGAATTACGTTCTACAATTTTTGTAACTTTCCGACGTCACACAGCAATTGGCCAGGTATGCGGACGTAAAAATGGAGGCAAGATTTGACTTTGTCTTTTAAGGGCTGGTCACGCCAGCATTTAAAAAATGCAAAATTTTGCAGCAAGGACAGTCCAAATGGAGGAAGCTATCACAGCCACTGTTATTCAACCTCTTGTCAGAGAATAAACTGCTTCACAAAAATGAAATGGTTTGCAACGACACAAGATACAAAACAGGTCTTGAATAAACTGTGAACTAATTGTCCCTTCAGCGATGAATATAACAAGCTTGTTTGGCTACCTGGCAATTAGCCAGCGGTTAGCATGCTTGTTAACCTGAGGAGCTTTTTGTCCCTCTGAAGTACAACTTAATTGAATGAAATGATGTACGATCCCAAACGACAAAATAACAGCGTACAAGGAAGCTCGAGGAGCTATTGTGACTAACACTTGCCTGTTCCCAGCTAGCTAGTTTGTTAGCATTTAGCTCACCAGCTAGCCTCGCGGGTAGCCCCTACGTCACCAAGCTAATAGAAACGGACATTTCACGAAGAGGAGCGGGTAAAATTGGCCGTGTCACTTTTGTGACCAGGTGTATAAGCGCCCTGTTATCATTCTTCACATAACTACCTCCTTAATTTTTTGAGTTTGCAGGTGCAACACTGTGAATGCCTTCAAGGAAAAATTGTCCAAAAGTGTGCACTGGTATCAGCATTTGAAGCATTATCTCTATGATGGCAGGCGTTCCACTGTGGCCGTTAGTCAACAGCGATTCACCCTTGCCTTCAGACATGTTCAGACAACACGTCGTACGAACTGGTTCGCTTCAAGAAAAACCTGGGCTAATCATGCAGATTGCATTCCCCCAACTTAAAATGACTGTATTGATGTTTAATATTAATGTTTAGCTGTTGTGTGGAAAATTTAGGGGACAGTTAAGTTTAGGTACCTGAAGCAGTTTCTTTAAGGCATCCACACTCTTCCAGTGTGTTCTCCACCTGATCCTTTCTTCTCACTTGCTAAAAAACTTTGGGATTGTGGAACATGATTTGCAAATCATAACCGCTCTTCAGAGTGCTGGAAAACTAAGGTAAATTCTGGACATCTGTCTTGATAAAGTCTCCACAGCTGATCTGACAGTCATGTTCCTCAAAGAAAAATGCCTTTTATAGAGTTCATTTGTTACTTTTGGGGCAAGCTGCCGTCCAGCTTTTTGCTGTCCAAGTTGTCCACGACGCATCCATGCTGCTTGCTCACACTGCAGCAGTCTGTGAAATGAAGACAAAGTGAGATGTACCTGTTTTTCCTCCTCTGTGGTTTTGTGTCTGCAGCCCAGGGTACTTTTGCTAATGACAGTAACCACATTACTTCAACTGGTTCAATAGGACAGCTGTCTGTTATAGCACTAGATTACATTAGAGCAATAAAAGCAAAGGTCAGCTGGACATTAGACGGGGACTGAGAGGGGTGGTTAATAAGAGATGGAAACACCCTGGGGGGTTTTCACACACACACACACACACACACACACACACACACACACAAAGAGCCCTCCATGCTGATTCACTGTGACGTCTGCTTTTGTTGCGTCAGGCCACGTCCACACTAATGGTAGATACAACCAGCAACGCTACCTTTTTCTCTTTAACCTGTATATCAGAACAGAACTTTTCTCAAGGGCTCACATATGAGTCACACTTCGTGCTCACACCGTAAACAGCAACTTTGAAAAAAAGTGTGAGGCTGCTTGGTGAACATGGTATAAAGCAGCTGACTCAGTTGGGCGAAAGCAAGGATTTAAACTGGACACAATTAGCAGTTGTGCTCTCTGTTCACCTGTTGGCACATTTTTGAAACTTCTGTGCCGTAATCATCACTTAATGTATCGCTCAAAAGTTTACGTCTCACACATTGTTATGGTATTTATCTTGCAAATATAATATACATTTGTATATTTTTTAAATTTTCACCAACTGTTTCACCAACCATTTGAAATTAAAACCAATTTAAAACCGCCTTTGAGGAGGTTCTATATGACTTTTTCTTACCTTTGATATTTTTTGATAAGACCATGTATTTCCTCGTTTGACATTTTGATTATCCATTTGATGATTTCTGGGCCTCATACTGCATATAATTTTTGCCAGGCTCGCTTCTTCACATTTCCTGGAACAACTCTTCAAATTATTTTTACATTTTCCTTCATTATATGCATAAGTGCATAATGTTTTGGAACATTATATTATTTCATCTTAAATGTTCACTTACATGATCTCTTCTGTAATAGTAGCATATTCAGTAGCATATGTATTTGTTACGTTTTTATTTTCTTTTGACATTTGCTTCATTAATAGATTTCTTTTTCTTTAAGGTTGTGAAGATATTCCCAGTCTGGCTATAAGACTTGGACTGGTTATTGACTGATGAGCCTCCTGTACCCAACCTGTCTTCACCAAAAAAAAAAAAAAAAAAAGTTAATAAAAGCTATTGGTAAAATTACTCCACTTTGAATTATGCAAACCTCCCTCTCTCTCTCTCTTTTCTCTCTCTCTCTCTCCAGCCATCCTGGTCTACAGAGTATTTTGTAATGAGGCGAAGAGGAATGTAAAACTGCTTCACGGCATCATTCACCTGCTTGCCCTCATCATCAGCATCGTAGGTGAGTAAGAGAGAGATGTGCATGTGTGAAAGTAAAGAAGTTAATACCGCGTGTGTGTGTTTGAGAGAGAGAGAGAGCCTTCTTCTGATTTTTCTGAGACGTTTCCTCATGCCTGCTTGTAACTCACTGCACGTTTGTGTGTGTGTGTGTGTGTGTGTCTGTGTAGGATTTGTAGCTGTGTTTGACTTCCATAAAGCAGCAAAGATTCCAGACATGTACTCTCTACACAGCTGGTGCGGCATGGCTACCTTACTCCTGTACTCCTTACAGGTACACACACATACACACACTCACACAGATGTTTGTACTTCTCTCTTTGTGAGGACACTCATTGACATAATGCATTCCCCACCCCCTCACCCTAACCCTGATCTAAACCTGATTCTAACTTGAACCCTGAAGCCAAGTCTGAACCCTCAAACAGCCCTTTCAAGGTGTGAGGACTGGACAAAATGTCTTCACTTTCCCAAAATGTCATCACTCCAAAGGTTTAAAACTCAAACCGGTACACCCACACACAAACACACACACACACACTCTATGCATACACTCAATGAGCACTTTATTAGGAACACCATACTAATACTGGGTAGTTCCTCCCTCTGCTCTCAAAACAGCCTCGGTTCTTCTCGGCATGGATTCCACAAGATGTTGGAAACGTTCCTCTGAGATTCTGGTCCACGTTGACATGGTTGCATCACATCGTTTCTGCTGATTTTTCAGCTGCACATTCATGCTGCCAATCTCCTGTTCTACCACATCTCAAAGGTGTTCTACTGGATCCAGATCTGGTGGCTAGGGAGGCCACTGAAGTTCAATGAACTGAACACTGAACTCAAACATACTCATGATTGATTGGTATTAAGGGGCCAAAAGTGTGTCAAGAAAAACCTTCCCCACACCGTTACACCAACACCACTACCCTGGACTGTTGACCCAAGGCAGGTTGCGTTCATGGGTTCATTCTGTTGATGCCAAATTCTGACCCTACCATCTGCTGCCTCAGCAGAAATCCAGATTCATCAGACCAGGCTACATTTTTCCAGTCTTCCGCTGTCCAGTGTTGGTGAGTCTGTGTCTACTGCAGCCTCAGGTTTGTGTCCTTGGCTGAAAGGAGAGGAACCCAACCTGGTCTCCTGTTGTTTGTAGCTCATCCGCCTCAAGGTTGGACGTGTTGTTCACCCTGAGCTGCTTCTCTGCTCACCACAGTTATAAAGAGTGATTATCTGAGCTACCGTAGTCTTTCTGTCAGCTCCAACCAGTCTGTCCATTCTCCTCCGACGTCTCTCATCAACGAGGTCTTTCCGTCCTCAGAGCTGTTGCTCACTGGATGTTTTTTGTTTTTCTCATTATCCTGACCACAATCTCTAGAGAATGGTGTGTGTGTGTAAATCCCAGGAGATCAGCAGCTTCAGAAACACTCAAACCAGCCTGTCTGGCACCAACAATCATGTCACTGTCAAAGTCACTGAGATCACATTTTTCCCCATTCTGATGTTTGATGTGAACAATAACTGAAGCTCCTGACCTGTATCTGCAGGATTTCACGCTTTGCACTGCTGCCACCTGATTGGCTGATTGGATAATTACGTGATTAAGCAGCTATACAGCTGTTCCTAATAAAGTGCTCAGTGAGTGTATAGCTCAAGTGTGATGAGGATTAAAACAGCAACACTAACTTTTAATCCCCCCATTTCTCCTAGTGGGTGATGGGTTTGCTGTTCTTCCTGTTTCCGGTTGCGTCATCATGGTTACGAAGCTCGTACCTTCCTATCCATGTGTTCTGTGGTCTGGTTCTGCTGGTTATGGCCATAGGGAGCAGTCTGCTTGGCATCACAGAGAAACTCCTCTTCAGCATCATGTATGTCTATCTATAACTGTATCTGCCTGTGTCTCCATTCATCTACTTACTCATCATTATAAAAATACATACTTCTAACTAGAGAAGGCTAATTTTTCTAAAGAAAATGTAAGTGTTCCTGTTGCAGATGCAAAAACTGCAAACAGGTTAAAAAGTCTTAAAATGTGAACTTTTTTAATGTGAGATGTTAATTTTGAATTGCAGGTAAGTTGAGGCATGTAAAGCATTTGAAGTGTCAGTTGAAATAGAGGTATTTTAAATACGATCACTGAAAGAACTTTAAAGTTAAATTTCAAGTTTGTGTCCCGTAGGCCGTTAAATTGTCATTTTGTATGTAAACACTGAAAGGAACTATACTAGCTGGTGAGGAGCGATATATGAAAGCAGTTGATGTGTCAGCTACAAAAAGCAGTTCAAGTCTTGAAAGAGGTTAATCCGCCATTTGAAGAGTACGAGATGAAAGAAGTTGAAGCGGAAGCACTAGAGAGAGTTGAAACGTGAACTGACAAAAGTTGAAGTGTCAGTTGGTATGTAAGCATTACCAGCAGTATTTAATGCACTTCTTTTCCTTTCATTATTTCGGTGTGGCAGCAGAAACCTCAGACGCAGATATCTTAAAACCTGAGAAAATAAAACCAAACATATCATCATGACTAGACACCACTAAAGGTACCTGAGAAAATATGTATGCAGTGAACTGACCTTTTAAAGAGGGGGGAAGCATCCAATGCAGCAAAAACTCATTGAGCGGCGACTTTGTCAGAAATACAACAGAACAGCAGCTAGTGTGTCTGTTAGCAGTGCAATATATAGTGATCTGCTGACAAAGAATGCTGACAATGGCTATAGTTTTGTTATCTAGATGCATTTTTAAAGGGATGCATCCCTTTCGCTCGGACTCCGCCGCTAACAATGGAAACTACTATATACAGGAAATAAATACATTGAATGGCTTTTGCTAAAAATACGCTGACCATAATTAGTATAAAAAGTGGGGTCTAATATCATGAAAATTTTAAGGATTGTAACTTTAAATCTAACTATCAAGCAATGCCAAAAATCTAAAGAAAACTGTTTCACTAATCCATCAACTTTATTTTATTATTAATTCTATTTTGAAAAAAAAAGGCCACCACAGAGGATGGTGGTGACATCCTAGGTCCATAATCTAACTCTGTCCTATCTATTCTACATTAAACTAATTTATCTCATTTATGTCTTGTACTGTACGTCCCTGTCTCGGTCTCAGTGTTCATCCCTTTCCACCTCTGTTATCCTTTCTGACCTGATCTATGTTTATATTTTGTATGTAATTGGTGTCTGTCTCTACCTCTGCCTCCTGAATCCCTCTCTGTCTTTCTGGGCCCAGGCCAACCTACCCCCTGTTTGCCCCAGAGGGGGTGCTGGCCAACACTTTGGGGATCCTGCTGGTGTCTTTTGGGGTGCTGCTGGGCTACTTGATCACCAGGGAAGAGTACAGACGCCCGCCCAACCCAGAGGAAGAGTCTCTGTCTGTCCACTTCAAGACCCTGACTGAGGGGGGGTCACCCACCATGCCCTGACCTCTAGTCTCACATCTGACACCCCCGCCTTATCCGGATGCAAACAGGGTCCTGCCTACAGACTAGCTGTGCTACCAGCCTGTTAATACCTAGTCACAAAGTCATCATTTCAAACAGAAACTCAGAAAAGACAGAGTTTTCAAAAGTACAGGTTTGGTTTCGGCAAACGTCAATAAAAATCATGGACAGGAAGCTTTAATGATTGTCTCTTTCTCCTGTTAGCTTACCAACCTAACCCATCTGATCTCACAGTTTACGGAACAGATCAGTCAACTTTCAACCCAAATGATTTCTTTCATTCGGATAATCAATAGAAAAAGCCGTATAATCTAAATTACTCACCACGGTAATAAATTGCAGTAAAATATTATATATATAAATTAACTACAAAATTTTATTTTATATAGACAAATAGCAAGGAGTCTGACATGTCCTCATTTTGTATGTAGGATCATTAGCAGCCCAAGCTGAGCAAAACCTGTGCTTGTTGTCTTCACGTGGCCTCTCCATAGCTGCCGTGGTCTCAACATGAAGTTACATTTTTGAAGGGGAAACATCCCCTATGGTGTATCTACAGCAGCCGGGCGTAAGGCATTAATGCAAACACATAAACGCAGCTTAAGCCAATCTCAAACAGCTCAGAAACAGACCCAAACTTGATCCGAAAGCTTCATTTCTCGCTCGTTACTGACCGTGCGCCAGGCTAATGCAACCAGTGGCTACGCTCTGTCTCCCTCTTTGTCCCCACCGGGCACTGGGAGAGAATGAGGGGGAATCGCATTCTCCCAGTATAAACTTAATAGTTTCGACCTAGGACATTTGGTATTTGAATCAAGTAGCTTGTGAAAAATAAGCTGTGCCAAATTTAGTAGTCTACACCAGTTACTTCAATGTGCTAGATACACTTTTAATCAACATTGCATATTTCTGCTGCTATGTTTGTATTTATTTGCACTATGTATTTTGAGCATCTTTGGCACAAACATTTCTTTTCGGTTGAATTAAGTTATAGCTTCAGTGTGCAACGGGCAGCTGTGTCATTTTGGATCATACTTGATATCAGCAGATACTCAGTGTTAAAGGACTTGGATCGGGGCTAAAAACACTGGATCAGGACATTTCTAGTTAATGCACTTCTACAGTTTGGCTCTGTTACACGCCAAAAGTCAAACAGTATCTTCACATTTGACCTTCCCCTTGATCTACGCATTAAATTTGGGACCACTTGTGCCATCATTATTTTGCGCTATTTAGTATGACTGACAAAACATAATGTATTAACAAAATGTTTTCCATGTGTTCACTTGTAAACTGTTTGTATTTAAACTGACTGTTATTTTAAAAAGTACCCGTTCAGTGTGTATTAGATTTGGCCAGTTGCTACACTTTTACCTAAAGATGTTAAAATCATATCTTTGCAAAGCTTTTACAGAAAATTGGCCAGTTTACAATAGTGGGTCTTGCTTGTCTTGACATTTTCGTTTTTCAATAGGAAATCTCAATTTCATTGGGACAACCTGAAATAAACAATGTGTGTGAAACGGCTCTGATATACTGTAATCCTAGATTTGTTCTCTGGTGTGGGTACCTCTTTATTTCAAAGCAGTTATAACTGCAGTAAATTGCTATGTTTGAATATGTGCCTTCAGAACTGTGCAATTGCTGGGGCCCAGAGCATCTAGCAGCAGGAGAGCCAGATAACACTACTCAAGTATGGTACTTGATTACAAAAGAAAACACTCCGTTGACTTAAATGAATGTATTTATTCTGGACCCAGGAAATAGACTCTACATGTGATAAACAGTATAGAATATGCTCATCCACTCCTACCTTCACCAGCCTATTAAACCAAACTGCAATGAGGACAAGGTTATGGTTCGTCTCTTCTCATACCAACAAAGTCCAGTAAGAACAGTTTACAAGTGTAACTCAGACACTGAGACAGGACAGTCTTCACGGTTGGACACTCTGGGGTCTATGGTTACAATGACCCTTATGAGTTATTACAAAAACCAGTTTAACAGAGATTCCACATGCATTTCGGTAAATTCTACCACAGTACTTAACCACGATGTTCAGTTACTTGTACAGGAGTATTTCCATTTTATGCTATTTTATACTTTTACTCCACTTCATTTCATTGGGAAATATTTCAGTTTTTACTATACTTCATTTATCTGGTTACTTTTCAGGTTAAGATTTGACATACATTTTTACACCTAAATAGGGGAAAGGGGCAGATTTTATAAGTGTGTGTATATATATATATATATATATATACACACACACACACACACACACAGGTGTGTTGATTGGGAAAAAATGAGCGTTGGTAGGTGAGGATCAGGTGACAGAGAAAGGCGGGTAAACCTTAGGGCGTCTGGTGGGCAGATTGTGAATAGCAGGCCTGGAAAGATCTTAAGTAATGAATGGGCCTGAAGAAGGTGAGAAGTGGCTGGAGACAGGGACAGGGGGGCAGACTGCAGGACTAAGGCAGACAGACAGACAAACAGACAGAAACTTTTTAAAGAGCCCGATTTTTCCTTCAGGAGTTGGTAGAGACCAAAGACAGAGCTAAAAGAGAGGGAATATTGGACTTTGATTACCTGCTAGAAGGTAAATAAGCAATTGTTTGCTAACAAGTTCACCATGTCAATTTAAAAGGTGATGATATATCAAGGTTGTGTTCACAACTTGTTTAAGCTGCTCCAAAGCAGCCAAGTTATTGTAGGTTTAAAAGGAAAGGTCACATTTTTTCAAATCATGCTCAAATGTACTGTATACTGAAAGAATTAAATGTCACTATAAGTGTCCCTCCTGGCCATACTGGCTGGAAAGAGACCCCGTCCTAAAGCGATTCCAACTTAAGTGGATGTAGTTAACAAGGTAATAAATGAGCTAACAAGCTAGCTAGCATTCCCTCACTATAAATGCCAGAGAACGGCACATCTTAACGTAGTCTCTGAAGGTCATCTGTCGTCGGAAGTGAGGTTTTATTAATCTGTGATTTTAGGGAGGACTATTGCCCGAATGCTTACCGCATTGTTCACTTCCCAGAGTTCCTTGTAGGATCTGACTGACAGTTTATTTGACCAGTAGAAGAGCAGGAAGAATCCCCTCGAACATTTGTCCATTTACCGTAATGACCACACTCAGCAGAACTGAGAAGCACAAAGGAAAATTGAGAAGTTCAAAGAAAAAGACTATCTTCCAAACCAAAAATAAGATCACTGAGCTTTTACATTTAAAAAAAAACATTGGAAAAAACTGTCATTTTAGTTTTAATAAACTGAAACGACATTTTTTTTTCCGGTCCTTGCATGTCGACTCAGTTTCAATCACACAACACGGATGAGAGGAAGGGCCGATTCACTGGAATAAAGCCTAACCTTTTCTCAATGGAAAACCACCCCAATGGTACGAAAAGTAACCCCCTCCACTCCCCCAAGAGACACACTTACACATCCGCCTTTCATTCAGCTTTATTTCTCTTTGTAATGTTTACTCAGCAGTCAATAATTTCACATGAGCAGATTAAGAACACATTTTAAATGTTTAATATAGATGTACTTACTGATGTAACAGTCCTGGGTTTTAAATATTAACTTATCTTACACACAGTGAAAAAGCTCACAGTAACCCCACTAACAGGGACTACGCTGATCCAGCTCTTGCCAACACGATGTTTAAAACTTGGGGCTTGAGACCCCTAAGTTGGGCGTTGAATCCTATATATACAGCACAACACACTGTTTTACTGACAGACTACACATCTGTCATCCGGCTCATCAAGGATTTAAAGCAACACTGATGATAGTCTTGAACATCAAATCAACTTGCTGACAATGTACTTCATTAATCTAACTGACAAGAATTACATACAAATTTCCAGCAGTCAGACGGTGAAAATGCCTTGTGAACCAGAGAGATTACGTATTACCACATCTTCTCACAGCTGGAGACTCCTGAGCAGTAAGAAAAAAGGGCAGTGGTCAGAGAGACTGACAGAGAGGTTCGAGGTCATAGGTAACATCAGCACCAGCAACTCTGAAACCAAGTCGCTGATTCATTAGAAACATAAAAAGAAATGTAAAAAAAACAGGCATTCGTGTGCATAAAATACAGAGAAGAAACACCCTAAAACTTTAGGCCCACTTTCTGAATACCATCTGTTAGTCGAACCCTCTGGAAAACCAGCCCGGGATTGACGGCTAGATTGTTAGTTGACCCCCTCCCCTTGTTATTGTTTCTACACCTGTCAAACTTTCCGTTCCCTCACAGCAGATATTCGATTGGAACGTGTTCATAATCTTTGAAACAATAGGTCCTTGATTTCAGACAGAGGTAAACAAAAGCAGGCTTCTTAGTTTTAGCCATCAGCTCTTTCTTTTGCCAGCTGGCAGATTCGATCAGATGTAATTAAGCTAACATTGGGTTCCATGAGTTGTCTGAAAACGCTGTCTGTGGTTGACTTTTTAATGCTTCTAGTAGAATCGTTTTAAAATTAGAAGTTTGTAAAAGGGGTCTTAAAATACACTTGATAGCTACATACATTATATTGTGCTAAAGAACTGAAGAAAAAATATCTCTGTTTGCCTGTTTTCATATTTTCAAACCATATGTTTTCACTTTTAGCGTTACAGGACTATTATTATGAGGACAAAATTATGTGTTTGGCAAATGTACAGGTACACTATCTCAGCTCACAACTTGGGCTGGACTTGCCAGAGTGTAGGCTTCACAAAATACAGTAAGGAGCAGAACAGAGCTGTGAACCTTAGCCTACACTCTGATAGTATCCAGGACCAGCCCCCAATGGGGAAACACTACACAACGGGTTCGCCAGGGGTGAAAAAGAGCTTCTTTTACACAACCTGTTGCCCAACAAACTAACGTAGTCAGCTGACGATGAGCTCCTTGGCCTTGAAAGCAATACTTGGTTATTACTGCAGTTAGTATGCTAGTTAGCCAGACGTGCTAATGATTGTAGCTTACGTTAGAGCAGATTAACACAAACACATTACACATGAATCCATTTCTGACTTTTTGCTCTCGTGTTTTTGTTCTTGAAAAGGCTAAAAGAAAAAGACATCAAAGGTCTTTAAATGCGAGGGACCGATTCTACTTCAGCCCCATGCGCACCGCTTCAACGTGACGGAAAAGTCCAGACCTCGTCAGGCCACGCTGTTTCTGGTTACCAAGCTGGACAGTCACCGTTCAGGGGAGGGGTTTAGCAAACGGCCGGTTGGCTTTTTTTACTGAATTACAGGCAGTAGGAGGAGCGTTTCCATGGCAACGAGTGTAAGGAGCCCTGGTATGTCAGTCAGGAAAAATGTGGTTTGCATAAATTAGGACCGATATGACTACAGAGTACAAAATGCCTTCATAGAAAAAACAAAAATGAAAATCTACCTGAAGTAAAAACATCCAAAAATCTTAAGAGGCATTTCTCCAGGTAGTTGTCATTTATAGAGTGATGCCATCGTACAAGAGCGGGAACTGATGTTAACCCAGAACTGAGAAAAACTGAACTTAAATGTTGCTCTTGTTTTTCGGTTCCTGGAGAAGAAAGTTTCCACTTCTATGTTCGGAGTGAAAAACCCTCAAAAAAATGAAAAGGAAAATCCAAAAGGAATGAAACAATATTTATATAGTTTAACACAGACATAACTTAAAAAAGATAAATATCACTTACTTTTGTTTTATAAACCGCAAGTCAGTGCTCGTTCAATGACAGCATCATCCTAGTTTCTGAAACTATGGCTTACGACTGGGTCACTGACCGGCATCTGCCTGGCACAAGTTATAGAGCCTGGATGTATCCAGGTTTCCAAACGTTGTATCATTTAAGCGCTTCAAACTTGAAATGAAAATCTTCATTAAAGGTGTCAACAGCACACGTAGGTTAAGGTGGTGCTTTTGTGTCTCTCCTGTCCTCTCCTGACTGGATGTCACCATCTAGAGTTGCATACATGAACTTGGCAGAAAAACTCCAGAGCAGTGCAATATGGGCATCCACAGACATCAGTTCCGAAATGTACTGTAAGCCAGAGATGACCAGGGAAGGAAGGAGGGATTTTTTGGTGACACTTGGTGTCTATTTTGTGTTTATTTATTTATTTTCTCAATCTTCCTCTTCCTTGTTGTGCTTTGTGATGCCGGGAGCTGTCGCTTGTCTCAGAACAAAAGATCAAGTTCTTCAGAACTTACATTTTTCCCCTCCTTCTCTACATGAAGTGCTTGTCTTTTCGAAAACGACAATCCAACAAGCCTGCCCACTTCACGCCACATTTGACCAGGTGAAAACATAGCCAGGATTTGAACTGTTCTCCCAAGCTCTCTTTGTGCGTCCAACAAAGTACACAAACAAACGACTTCAATCATTTTTCAAGTGTATTACAGTGTGTACAACCACCAACTATTATTGCATCACCTCTGAATGTTGTAGAACTACACGTCGTACAAACTACACGTAGAACAACTCAATTCAGTTCATTTCAAGCATAGCCCGGCCTTGATAATACCATCGCATCAGTGAATCTTTTTCAACCACTCTTCCTTAAACCTCTTCCCTTGTGTCTTACTTAACATTTAAACTTTTCTCTATACATTTGACTCAACAAAGGGTCTTTTTGGTTTGACAGGAGCGGTAGGTCCTGTCTTTCTCTCAGTCGGTCTGTCTGAGCAGCTATTAATCACAGGCAGCGTTCGGGCCAGCTTCACGTCAAGGTAAGAGGAATTGTGATTGGCAACCTGCATCGAGCCTTCACCCTGAGGGCCGCTGCCCGGCAGAGCCTCATAGTAGTCGAGCTGGTTGTCATGGAGGAGGTGACCATTGTGGGCGTTGTTGTTGCTACGGTTGTGGTAGGCAATTGAGGAGGGCTTTGGTTGACATAAGCCTCCTTGATTGGTGGGGGTTTTGCTAGGCGAGGTGACCACCATGTCCACTGAAGACACGGCCCAGGAGCGAGAGGGGCTGAGACAGGATGAGGAACTGGAAGGAGCTTGTTGCGGATACTGTTGGTGCACCCTCACTTTCTTGTCAATAACGCCCATGAAAGGAGTGCTTCTAGATGACCGGCCCACCTCTCCAGGATAGGTCCCGCCTCCTACCTTACATATTTCTGACTGAGGAGAGGAGATCAGAAAGAGATCATCATGGTAACCAGTAACCCCTCCCACAGAGGCCAGATCTGAAGGTACATCCATGTGCTGGGTGGAGGCTGACGTTCTGAAGCCTGAGCCATGATTAGTGGGCTGCCCGCTAGAGAGGCTGCCGCTGCTGGTGGAGAAGCGGACACTTACACTCTGGATGAGAGGCCTAGGGGAGGAGGCAGAGGATGAGGTTGGGTGGGCGCTGAACGGGCGTCGTAATCCACCCTGGTGATGGTATTGAGAATCATGCAATAACGGGAGGGTATCAGGGGGTCCCATTGTAGTCTCTGTAACTTCCATGGGGTAGTAAGCTGCTTTGGATTGGTTAAGGCCAAACTGATGGGGCTGGGCAAATCGGTTTTTCCCCGCCCTCTCCCCTCCTGCTCCTCTCCCATAGGCAGATGCAGGTCTCGACTGGCAAACCAAGTCAACATCCACATCATCTCGAGGATATGATGGTCCAGAATTCAGACCAGCCTGGACCTGCAGGCTAGGCCTCACATCTAGGGGACTGGAACAAATTCCCTCCCCCAGTTCGGCCAGTTCTTGGGGCAGATTGGCAAATTGCGAGTAAGCAGAACTTCCCAAAACCATGCTGGAGTGGGATGAGGAACTGGGCTGACTGGTTCTGAAAACCTGGACTTTGGCTGGTTGGAGCCACTGGCCTTGGGCAGGGTTCTGCTTCTGGAAGGATCTCTGATCGGACAGATAGTGGTGCTGCTGCACTGCCAGTTTCTGGTCTGAGTGGAGGAGGGCTGAGATGGGATGCGGATAGTGGTGTACACCTCCAGTTCCTGACAATGCAGGGATACTTTCCGACATTGGGCTGGCTTGCTGCTGATGCTGCACTGGGGAGGGAGGAGGGCTGAAATGGTGATAGGAAGAGGAAGGAGGAGGAGGAGCAGAGTGACAGGGTGAAGAAGAAGAGGGGGAGTGGACAGGACTCGAGAGGTGATGATACAGGTGAGTGGGTGAGAGGGAGGAGGGTGACGACACCCCAGGGTGGCAGTGGGTGTCAAGACTATGAACCACAGGTGGAGGGTGGAAGGAGGAGAAGTGTGGAGGAGGAGCTCCTTCCCGGTAACACCTGTCCCCTTCCTTCTCTTCTTCCTCCTCCTCCGCGGTAAACCCCTCCCTGTCCTGCACCTGCAGACAACCTGAATCTCTGCACCTGGCCTCATTGATGGACACACTCTGTTGATAAACATGCTGTGATGAAGGAGGGGGAGAGTCTTGTTGTTGTGAAACCTGCCGACACTCTTCCTTGACCCGGGACAGCAAACGCTGGATCTCTCGGTTGGATGGACACAGGCGGCTGGCCTCAACCAGGTCCTCCAGGGCTGCGTGGAACTGTCTGAATGGTGACAGAGAGCGAAAGCAGAGACAGTAAGGTTTTCAGAAGATGAAATAAACAGAGAGTGCTGCAATAATCAGTGCAAAGAAGTATGGGAGTCCAAATTTGTGGACGTACTCTGTTGGCAACAAAAAGTAATAAAGGAATCCATCATGTGTCTGACAGAATGTCTCATCCTGTCAATGGTTCCCAACTCAGTCTTCAGTCCCATAGTCCTTCTACCGACTGGTTAACTGAATTTCTTTGTATTCACAGGTGTTGAATCACAGTGACTATAGGCTAGTGCAATGCTACGGCACAGTGAGCTGTGATCACAAAAGACGTACCTGATCACACCCACCTCTGGTGATGGGTGTGGTCAGAAGTGCAACACACTTTCAACTATTCAACCCAGAGAGGTCAATGCCACAATGCTTTTCCTCCATACACTGTTGAGTATTGAATTTCTCTTAAAAAAAGATGACATGTGATTGTCACGGTCACAGGTTGTCATTTGTCAATTCTGAGTGGTTGCCAAGCTTCGGGGTCTCACTTGATATGACGCTGCCGGAGAGCAGACACTGGGGAGGAGAGGAGAGATATGGTCTCATAGGAGTAGTGTGCTAGAGATGAAGGCAGAGAGCAACTTTTCGTTGAGACTGTGATTACCCTTAAACCCCTCAGGTATTTTGGTTTCGTTTCTGTCCGAGCTCAGTGCACGGTTGTTGACATGAGAAGAGGATCGGAGTGGGCTGGCCCTGAACCGCGCCCACCAATGAGTGGAGTGGCGGTGGGATGCTAGTCTAGTTCACCAGGGTTCAGGTAAGACCTGCATCCTTTTTCTTCCTGACTTGCAGCCACAGGTTTGCAATGTACATTATGGCCTGTTAGTAGCTAGTACAGTCATAAGGCTAAGTGCTAATTAGACCCCCGAGACCTAACCAACCACCTAGATCAATCTGGTGTCACTGCTGGCTAGAATAATTGTGGAAAGGAAAGCCAAATGCGTAAGCCTTTTCCTGTCAGTGCATAGCATCTCTGCCAGTAAACTCTGTATAGTGCGTTTCCATGGCAACACCTAGAAAATGACTTCGCCAAGCTAAACAAGCCAAGCTAAAATACAGGGGACTCAGAATTGGTTTGGTCCTTAGAAAGGGGGCACTTCTGGCCTATTAGCATGTAGACCACTCCTTGTACCAGTGGTCCCAACCCCCAGCTATGCGTGAAAGAGCAGTGATGCCTCATGGTTAGCTCAGGAGAGGGGCAGGCAAAGGGAGTAAACCCCTATCAAAAATCTGGACTTGGGACCTCACAAGTAGTTGAAGGCACACTTGTCTTCTTCTGGCAGTTGCTGCCTCCCGGCTCATCTCCAGTTTTCTTGACAAGGGAGTGATGCTCATGGTCGTCATTGTTCACAACCGACAAACAACAATTACATTAAAACACTATTATGAAGCAGCGAGGACTATTTTCTCTTTCACAGGAAGAAGTGATGGATGATATGAAACTGGAAGCTACAGAGCCCCCAAAGTCTGAAAATATGTTGGGTGGCTCATGCTTTTATGGTTCTGACACTACATGTCATCTTCCAGTTAACTTGTAAAAAAAAGAAAGAAGAAAAAAGAAAAACCAGTAAAAAGGTCTGTCTCCCTACTCAACAGTGCTGGTGGTTCCAAAACAGAGAAAGCTGGAAGCATTACGCCTTCTTTTGCTCTGCAGCTAAACTGATAGCCAGAAGGTCTATGGAGTAAATACATATACAGCATGTAAATTAATGATTTTCAGCAGGACGTTGATAAAAAGACCTATCAGATAAACACATAAGTGTAGTAAGTTTAATAGTGTTACCTTAGTTGTTTATGTGGTTTTTTGGCACTTTAAACTATAAATTTAAACAAAACAAGTTTAACACATAATACGTTTAACAGTTCCTGATTTGGTTATGGCAGGTTTATTCCATTCAACCTCTTGTGCTTATGTTGCTATAATTACCTGCGGCTGCGTTTGGCCCGGGCTCTGGCATAAAAGGCCTCATAGGATTTTGCTTTTAGTTCTAGTGCTTTGGTAGCAAACTCCTCAGCGAGGCCAAAATCCTGAAAGGAAAAAAAGAAACTCATGAACTCAATTCAATTCAAGATTGTGGATAGAAGATTGTGAGAGATTCATTTCAAAATAAAATGAAAAACACAACCGTCGTGGTATTAAACTAAAACATGTCATGGGGTAGAAGGAAATCAAGGGTCATATTAAGACCATGAATATCATGTTGTGATCCATTTTTCTCCAATGTGGTACTGTGTGTGCGTGTGTTTGTGTGCGTGCGTGTAGGAGAGAGACAGATACAAATAGACTCACATTCATCTTGCGGCGGCACCGTGACAGGTTGAGCAGCACACACACTCTCAGCTGTCTGAATGTCTTCAGCTCATCTCCTGGAAACTTCTGGAGCGCCGACTGGTAGGAGTGAGCAGCTTCCCTCACTTTACCTTGCTACAAATTCACACACGCACACACACACACACACACACACACACACGTACTTGCAATATCAAATAAATGTGCGTGTCTGGTTTGTGATTAAATTTGCATGTGCTTGCGTTTTTTACCTTGTACAGTTTATCTCCCTCTTGGATCAATTTACTGAGCAGGACCATTAAGATGTCTGGTTTAGAGGTTGCCATGGCCCAGGTCGCCGGTCCTACACACACACACACACACACACACACACACACACACACACACACACACACACACACACACACACACACACACACACACAAACACACTGTAATACTAGCAAGTACCTTACATATGTTTTATTACCTCAGCCAAGAAGGTTACTGTATGTGTTCACTCCTGTCTGTTTGTACCTTTTGGCTAGCAGTATTTTTCGAAAACACAATTCAATTACATTTGGTGGAGAGGAACAAGTGAGACAGAAACAATGTTTACACCACTCTCCCAATGTCATCTAATTTTACAGGACTTTTTTGGCATTTTTGGAAATACATTTACTTGCTTTCTTGCTGAGGGTTAGATGAGAAGAACAATACCACTCATGTCCATAAGGTTAATATGAACCTACCACCCGCAGCCAGTTAGCATAACTAGACTGCTAGCCTGGCTCTGTCCAAAGCTAACGAAATATTAATTAACGTGTTACATCTACTAAAAGTCCTGCAGACGTGGCATATACAAACTTATGAAATGCTAAAGTACTTTGCCTTGATGTGGAACTATAGCAACACGACAGTTAAAATTTTTGCACAACTCATGCTTGTATGAGGCCCTAATATTCCCGCACAGGATACAGGTAGAGTACTCTGCGTAAATCAAGACCTGGATCAGCCAATCGGCATAACTGCCTGATATCATGGAAATTTACATTTTCTATACACTTCTTGTGATTAAAACAACAGCATTATGTTCCGTATGCATATGTTCTCTGAGTGCTGAGGGTGCAAGATATTACAAATACCATAGGCTTTTTAGCCATGCTAGCGACCTATGGATGGTCAGTCAGTCCACCACTTTGGTCCAGATTGAAATGAGACAACTACCGGATGGACTGCCATGAAATCTGGTACAGACATTCATTGTCCTCGAAAGATGGATCCCAACGACTCGATGATCCCCTGGCTTTTTATCTAGGGCCACTGGCGGGTCAAAGTTTTCATTTGTCTGAAACTTTGGTTTATGGCCAAAATTTATGAAATTCCCATCAGCTGTACTTTGTGTTTAGTGCTGGTAAGCATATATTAGCATGCTAACACACTAAGCTAAGATGGTCATAAACAAAACCATGTGACTCATAGGGATAGCAATACTGAGTCATGTTTCTACCTATCTTGGCTCCCTTTTTGAGCAGAGCGATGACTGCTGAAGTGTTTCTGCAGCCGACTGCTCGGTCCAGAGGACGCATCCCGCTGCAATCGACATGTTCCACCGACGCGCCATGTTCCACCAGGTATCGCACCTATCACAGAAAAAGACACAAACAGGTCTAGCTTAGAATATGGAAATGAGCATATTAACTTTGTCCCGTGTGGACTCTGCAGGACAGGCAAAGCAGGGACAGACACACTATTTCTAAGATATGGCAAATACAACGACAACTGCATCTGTTTTACACACCACTTCTGGGTCACCGCGAAAGGCAGCCAGATCCAGAGGTGTCCGTCCACTGCGGTCAGCGTGAGTTGTGGCTGCACCTCTCTCCACCAGCTCTCTGACCAACAGGAGCTGGCCTTTCAGACATGCCCAGCTCAGTGCCGTTAACCCCTCCCTGTCGGTCTGGTCCAGAGAGGCTCCTGGAACCAAAGACAGACAAAGAGATTCTTCTCAGTGTACTTTACACTCAAAGATAATATTATAATATAATATAATATAAAGAAGAATATTTAGATCATGATCAGGTCTCAAATAATATCTCGCATGAAAAAATTAAGGCTAAAAGAGAGCATATTAAAATGCTCAAATGGTAAATTCACCATGATGCCCATTTCCACAGTGCTGACTCCATCCGTACAACGCAGTCATGTGTTACTCACCATTCTGCTGCTCAGAGTTTCTCCTTTTAACGAAAATGTTAAAAAACTGTTTACATTCACTAATGGTTTCTACTCGCTTCTACTTTGCTGTTAAGCTACTGTTTATTATTATTTATTACTTATTTTGAGAATGTACACAGAGCGAGGTGCGGACCAGTGTGAGCCTCAATGCAAGTCCATTCAAACTTAAAAATGTCGCACAACTGTTCTTGAGTCCACCTGTGATACTTTGTTCACCGAATGCTTTTGGCAAACGTGCCGTCATCAGGGTGATGTCTGGGGTGGCTTCCAATTTCCTTAAGTACAGTTCGTTGTTCTGTCGTGTGATAAATCACCACAAATATCAAGTATACAAAACAACATTATCATCATCTTTTTTTTTATACTGTTTTCAAAACACCACTATGCTTAGTTGATACAAGAGAAAAAAAAATTAAATAATCATCAACACAGAATAAATAACAACCATCTTTTCAAAATATTTTACCGCAAATACAGTCTTTCATTTTAACCCACTGATGTGTAAAAAGGTTGAATATCCACTTTTCAATACAACTCAACAAATTCTATGTTCTGTGTTCTTTTAAGCTTTATTTTCCAAACTAATTCACATTGTACTCAAATCTTTTCCATCTCCCGATATTTACGGATGACCCTAAATAACAATCTGCGGGTGACACATCAATCCATTTCTTTAGTTTCCAATATTCCTCAAAAAAATCCTCTACTTTGAGAACAAATGTAATCCAGTTGGGACGAGACTGGATAATTAATTTCAAAGAAATGTGCTACAACAAAAAGAGGGATTTTTTCATTTCGAAAGGCTTTTAATGTGAAATAATGTGCGGGAAGTGTTTCACTGATAGTAGTTTAACAACAGTCAAAAAAAAAAAATAGCAGAGTAGAAGCAAATCTAAAATAAATAATCTGTGAATGTCTGCAGTATTTCTGTCAGAGGAGAGAAACTCAGAGCAGCGGTGAGTGTGACAAGACATGATAGTGAATTTAACAGGACAGGCAAACACGGAGGACGTGTTGAGGTTCCATTAACAGCAAACCAGAATTGGAAAAGATCTAAAATATCATGAAATATACTGGGGAAGGAAATAGAAATAAAGACTCAGAAAAAATAGATAAAAACAAAGGCCAGTCTCTAATAATAGACTGTTTTAAATAAAGGCCCACTTTTCGCTAAAGTTGAGGTCAATTGAGGCCACAATTTGAGAAAATATAGTGACATTTTATTTACTCTACTGAATTTAAAAAAATTTGCATTTTGCACAGTAAATTTTGTAGCTTTTGTTTTCTGGGATGAAATATAAAATGGATTCATGGTTTCATTCTGCTGTTGTTGTTGTTGTTGTTACTGTATGTTAAGGTGGGCTACCATGGTTCAGCAGCAGCTGGGCGGTGGGCATATGTCCCTCCGAGGCTGCCGTCATTAGAGCTGTTCGACCCTGCTGGTCGACCATGTTCACCTCCAGCCCCTGATCCAGCAATAACTCCACCACCTGACCAAGAGACACAGACGGAGACAGACACTCAGCATTTCTACAGCGGGAATCAGAATAAATGCGTTTACTCTGTGTGTGTGTGTGTGTGAGTGTTGTACCCTACCTGCCAGTGGCCCCGTCTCACAGCGCTGAAGAGCGGAGCCACACCTCGCCTGTTGCCTTGCTCAACAGCAGCCCCCTGGTCTAACAACAGCCTGCATACAGACAGCCTACCACTTCCTGCTGCCGCTGTCAGAGCTGACACAGAGACAGAGACAGAGACGGGTGGAAATATCAAGACGTGTGTTTATATCAGCTTCAGTCAGCAATTAAGTACCATTCACAACCTGATGGTTATCAGTGAACAAGTTGACATACCACTGTTCATTTTCTTTATTTGCACAGGCTAAAATCAAACAAATGACATTAAAATGACAGTGAAGATAACTATGTGTGTGTGTGGAGGGGGGGGCAACTTCAACCATTCACACGGTTAAAAGTGTATATTGTATGTTAGGACATGAAAAAAAAGCAACGAGATTGGATAATGAAACAGAGATGTAAGTTTTTTCAACATATGTTCTGTAGGAGAGTCAGCACAGCGGCGCAGTGGTTAGCACTGTCGCCTCACAGCAGAAAGGTTCTGGGTTTGAACCTGCCGGCCAGAAGGGGCCTTTCTGTTTGCATGTCTCCCCGTGCGTACGCGGGTTTCCTCCGGCTTCCTCCCACGGTCCAGAGACATGCAGGTTAACTGGCAACTGTACATTGCCCGTAGGTGTGAATGTGAGCGTGACTGCTTGTTTGTCTCTATACATCGGCTCTGTGATGGACTGGTGACCTCTCCAGGGCGCACCCCGCCTCTCTCTCGGCTCCAGCCAAATTAGAGGTTCATAAATGAGGCCCCCTATATCTGACCGGAAATTGACCTCCGCTGTAACATCTTTGGGAAGATGAAGATTAAATGAGAAATTTTAGAAATCATTTTAATTTTTGTTTTCATTTATTCATTTTATCCTCATTTTATAATTATTTTTCTGTGACCAATATTCCCTTCATTGTCTTTTGATGGTTTTGAGACATGTACAGTGCTGTGCAAATGTTTTAGGCACGTTAGATGTTTAGATTCTCATCCATCATGCAACACCATCAGGGAGGCGTGTGATCGTCCCAGATTCATTCTGCGGCTACCAACTGCCTCTGTTAACTCTGGGTTTTCTTATCCTGCTACGAGTTATCAATCGCAAGTGACATGAGTGAAGTGACGTCAGAGCCATGAGTGAAGTTTTTCATATGAAATGAGATACAACAGTGATACCTGTGGAAAATATCTGGTTATAGTCACAGCAAAAAGTGATATTCAATGAGGCCAAATGGAGAAACAATTACTAGAACAGAATAAGAAGCTGTAGAAACACTCAAACTAATTTCCAAATATCAAATTAAGGCTCAGGCTGAATAAATAAATAAGTGTAGGAATTATTATACACCGTATATTGTTAGTATGGAGTGAGTATTTTTTCTGTCGGATGATGAACAAACTATTATGAATATGTGATGTCTATAAAAAAGGTCAAACTAATGCGCTACTGTTTCCGCTGCCATAGCAGAGAGGAGAGGACGAGTAATTAACGCTTGGTGAGGTCAATCTAACCGACATGTTCCATTTATAATCATGGGAACTAATTTGCAGCGAGTGGATTATTTTTCTTGGAACAGACAACAGAGGGTTTAGCTTTTATTTCCAACTTTCATCACAGTCGCCTCGTGTCATCCGGAGCTGTACTGATGGAAGACGAGTGTAGAAGCACTGACACTGCTGGGAATCCTGTCGGGAGTCAGAGAATCCTTGCAGCTCTAATCGTCTTGATGTATTTAGTGCCCTGAACTCTGCCTCCGTTTGTTAGAAAGCTGTGTTTTAAAACCTGAGTGGTCACATTTCCACCACAGCCCGGCAAAGTGAGTCTACTGTTTGATAAGAATATCTACTGCTCTTTATTATTAGTCACTTTATTGTTAAGTTAGGACTCGTGTCCATGTCTTGATCACGTGGGAATGATCACTCTGTTTTTCCAGTGAGCTGATGGGTCAGTAATTGGGCTGGTGGCAGGTTTTGATCTGATCCTCTGAAGTTCAGCTGCTCCGGAGCAGGTTTGAGGTGCAGCATAGGTTACCATGGTGATCTAACCACTGGTAAAAGTAAGACGGCTTTGTGATACCAGAAAACCTGATTTAAGCCCACAGAGAGCTGGATAACCCGCTAATCTCACTTGTGGTACAGGCCCCTGGTAAACTGAGGTTTTTGGTTTTTACTGTAGTAGACAGTTCCCTCCACTAGAGGTCAGCGAGTAGTGCTAATGCAGCCCGAATGACAAAGGTGAGTGAGAGAACCTGCATGATGTAAACGACCTTTTACCCTGAAGTCATTTAGCTTATCATGTCACGTAAACTGCACATAACATGTAACAGAACATACTGACTAACTTCGGCTTTGATTCAGTTGGCTTTGGCTTTTATTAGTATTAGCAGTACTACAGTATTAGTACTGATGAGGTGTCTTATCTTAACACTGTTGTAGTGTAGGATTGTGGCAGTATTGTGTAGTATTATTAGTGATAGTGTATTATCACCGGTAGTAGTATTGTAATAATAGCAGCATTACAGCATCGAAGTATCGTCGGTTTCGGTTTTTACAGATTCCAAGAAATCTGCAAATTTTTAAAGGAATCAGTGGTGTTTCTTTCATGAGGACACTTTTCGTCTTAGTGAACACTCAGTAGTGTTCATGGGGACACTACTGATAAAATCAGTAGTATTAGTGCAGTATTAGAAATAGTCCTGAGGAATTAAAATACCTGCAGTGGTAAAGTATTTGTAGTAATCACTGTTACAGTAGTAATCATGCAGTATGAGTATTTGTTGTGTAGTTGCATTAGACAGTTTTTGTAGTACCTGTCTCTCCCCAGAGACTGTCAAAAGTGTTGATCTCAGGTCTCTCCTCCTCTTCCTCGTCTTCCTCTGGAAGATCCAGTAGGTATGACACGATCTACACACACACACACACACACACACACACACACACACACACACACACACGACACAGTAAAAAATGTTACAAACACATTGTAAATATATTTTCATGATTCAGTTACACACATTATTGTAAAGGCGTGTGAGTGTGTGAGTGTGTGTAGTGTGTGTAGTTGACCTCTGTGTGGCCATTGCTGGCTGCTGCAATCAGAGCCTGCTGCAGTGCCTGGCTCTTGCTCGCCCCCCTCTGACTACAGCAGGAAGTGCAGCTCCAGTCTGCACGCTTCAACAGGAAGTGCAGCACCTTGAGGTGGCCTCGCTGAGCCGCGTGCACCAGCACACACTGACCTGAGCTGTCCACATGACCCACCTGAGCACACAGGGAGACAGAGACTTAGAAGCAGCGTCCTGTGCACCTGGAACACTGCAAAGCACACAGGCAATGGTAAACAGTATAAACAGTGTTTCCTGCCATGGTGCCGCTTCCACTTTAGGCTAATCTCAACACACAAACACAGAGACAGACAAAGTTAGTCAAAATTGAGTTAAAACCTGAATCTGACTTTTTGCCATCTGTTTTACCGTATAAAAAATATTATGCCACAGAAATCAGCTTTTTCCATGAGCTGTAACCACAAAACAAAGTTAAAAACCCAACAACAATAACAGTGGAGCTACAATCTAGAGAACGCTAGCTGATCAGAGTGCCACAGCTAGCCTTAGCTAGAGCTAAAGCTGAATTTACTTATTGGTTTAACCAGCAGCGACAGTGTGGCTGGTATTGGCTTCACCTTGTCTGTCTGTGGACAGATGTTGTCACTGTGACAGCAACACAACTGTACAAGATACAGTCACCAAACTGTACAGGTGTGCAGTTGAGTTCAAAATGAAGGCTGACATTTTGAGCTCAACTACACACCTGTAATGTAGTAATGACTACTGAGTACTCATGTAATGATGTAGTAGTGACTAACGAGTACTCATGTAATGATGTAGTAATGACTACTGAGTACTCATGTAATGATGTAGTAGTGACTAACGAGTACTCATGTAATGATGTAGTAGTGACTAACGAGTACTCATGTAATGATGTAGTAATGACTACTGAGTACTCATGAGATAATGTAGTAGTGACTACCGAGTACTCTTGTAATGATGTAGTAATGACTAACGAGTACTCATGTAATGATGTAGTAATGACTACTGAGTATTCATGAGATAATGTAGTAGTGACTACCGAGTACTCTTGTAATGATGTAGTAATGACTATAAGTACTCATGTAATAATGTAGTAGTGACTAACGAGTACTCATGTAATGATGTAGTAATGACTACTGAGTACTCATGTAATGATGTAGTAATGACTACTGAGTACTCATGAGATAATGTAGTAGTGACTACCGAGTACTCTTGTAATTATGTAGTAATGACTACCGAGTACTCATGTAATGATGTAATGACTACCGAGTACTCATGTAATGATGTAGTAATGACTACTGAGTACTCATGAGATAATGTAGTAGTGACTACCGAGTACTCTTGTAATTATGTAGTAATGACTACCGAGTACTCATGTAATGATGTAGTAATGACTACTGAGTACTCATGAGATAATGTAGTAGTGACTACCGAGTACTCTTGTAATGATGTAGTAATGACTACTGAGTACTCATGAGATAATGTAGTAGTGACTACCGAGTACTCTTGTAATTATGTAGTAATGACTACTGAGTACTCA
This sequence comes from Xiphias gladius, assembly GCF_016859285.1. Taxonomy (NCBI): domain Eukaryota; kingdom Metazoa; phylum Chordata; class Actinopteri; order Istiophoriformes; family Xiphiidae; genus Xiphias; species Xiphias gladius. The sequence goes on from NC_053402.1 coordinate 1,420,608, forward strand.
TGTAATGATGAAACAACTTGAGGCAGTAACTTAAGTAATCGTGATGGAGAGATACTCTTGCTAAAGCTAACTAGCTTAGCAGATCGCAGTAACTGCCATCTCAGCTTTTGACTCTAGAGGATTTTGGTTAAATTTCCTTTAAATCTAAAACTCAAATGTATTAAACTGTAAATGAATTCCATTCCAATATAAATGTTAATAGTTACTTTTGATTTTTTTAAAAACAAAAATCAATGTAATAAGAAATAAAATAAAGGTATTGCAACCTTTCTAGCTGTTGTGCACAGTTTGTGCAGTTTGCTAGACAGCCTGAAAAACGTCTACTGCTCTCCGCCTCTGTAGAGCAGATTTGTTCTTTACTAGGAAAGTTTCTAGAATTCTGATTAAAGCACTGTAATTCCCATTTAATGTGTATTTAATACTGTATGGGATATTCAATATAATCCTTTTGGCTTTCAATTGCCTACCCATACCAAATTCAATGAGCCTGAAAATGACCATTTAGTAAACCTCTGTAGGACGACATTCATGCTATTAAAAATAAAAGAGTTTAGGTCCTGGTATGGATCAAACAAACTAGTTTGTACAATGCAGAAGTGATTACAGCTGTTCCAAACAGCCACACCTGTGAAAAGGAGGTTTCAGGGGAGGTAGTAGCGTAGTAGCGAGTCACTCTCGCCTCAAAGGCTGCTGCATCGGTTTACAAACACAGAAAGTGATGGACTAGTGCTTGTCAGAATGAGGTTTGCGGAAAGTCGGAGAACTTATCAGAGGCACTCTCCTAATTTTGAGCTGAAAAGTTGTGGGGAGAGAGGGGCTAAGGCTCTGTTCGACCCCCCGACAAGCATTTTGGCTGAATCGTACTAACCACTTAAGAAGCCCGTTCAAGCATCCGTTTAAAGTAAAAATAAAGGGGAAGTGGCGTCTGCTGCGCTCTACCACAGTGTCGTTCTGAATGTCACCACTGGGTGACACCAAAGCACATCTACACGTAGTGGATTTAAGTTCTGAGAGACAGAAAATGCAGCAGGCCCACAGGCGGAGGCTACCTTGGCTCTGTGCTGACTCAGCATGATGACGATGTCTAGATGTCCAGCTGCAGCAGCGAATCCCAGTGCAGTCAAACCGTCGTGCGACCGAGCATCCACCTAGAAACACATCACAGAAGCCTCAAGTTTGGTTGCAGTAAATTGACACAACCCATCACAATGTGTCCTCAAAGTCAGGTACTGAAAATATTGAATTATCACATTAGTTCTATGATACCACAAAGCTCAAAAACCTCCGCAAAACTACTATTTTTTACCTGAGCTCCGTGGTCGAGCAGCAGCGCCACAGCATCATTGTGGCCCAGGTGGGAGTGGACACACAGCAGGGGGGCGTTGTTAAGGACATCACTATGGCAATCCACATCAGCCCCACTCATTATCAGCAACCTGCTCACCTGGACAGGTAGAGAAGCCAGTTACAGCCCGCCTGCGCATGCGTCTGTGTGCGTGTGTGCGCAGTACGTTACCTTGATGTTAGGGGTGTAGAGGTTGCGCAGAGACGAGAGAGCAGGGCTCAGGTTCTCCGTGCTGTAGGACAGCCACAGCCCCTGCATAACTGAGGAGGAAACCCCAAGCTTCTTACTCAGACCCTGGAGATAGAATAGGTGCCACAGAAACAAACAGGTGGACGCGTGGATAATACTGAGCCACTTACAAACTTCAGACTATTTTCAAGGTGGTGCACTGACCAGTCTGCCATTTTCCTGAGCTTAAAATTCTCTCTGCCAATGATGCAAAGGAACTAGTGCTGTACTTAAGAACAAGTTTGAAGTACTTCGAGTATTTCAGTTTTATCCTACTTTATGCTTCTACTTCACCACATTTCAGACAAGTATACTGTACTTTCACTGCACGACATTTGTCTGACAGTTGTAGTTAGTTTCTACATTGGGATTTTACATAAAAAAACATATGGTAAGCTCATAAAATACAGCATTGTTAAAAGGGTTTGGGCCCGTGACCCATTACAAGAAAGCAATGTCTGGTGTGGACCCCTCGTCACATTTCAGACTTCTACGAGTTAGCCCTTCAAAGATGGGAAAAGAAAAATCCAAAAAATGAATCCAAATTTGTGGAGCAGAACTTTGTGACATGAATCATCTCACGACCCCTCAGATTTATCTAGTGATTCTTTGGAGGGACCCGACCCCTAGATTGGAAACCACTGGACTAACCTACCTAACTGTATGTAAAGTAATTCAAACTAGTTCCACCTCGAGCAGCTACACCAGTAAAATGTAAAATGATATCAGTCACAGGGGACATTTTGCTGATAATGCTTCTGTACTTTCACTTGAGTGGGATTTTGACTGAAGGACTTCTCCTTGTAATTGAGTGTTTGAGTACTTTACTGAAGCAAAGCATCTGAGCACCTCTTTCACCACTGCCCTTCGCTCGTCTGAGAGATGCAGAGGTTCTTAGATGCTGCGCTGAGAACAGACGTCTAAGAACCACGTCTGTTTGTGGCGTCACTCTGCTGTCAACTGGTGGTTGTGTCATCAAGAGCAAATGTAATAGTTGCAACAAGGCATTACCTAAGCATAATGCTTAAAATTTAAATAAACTACAAACGCAAACACAGTACAAACGCTACTGAAACGTATCAATCGCAACATGATATTACCAGTTACGACATGAGATACAGTAGAATTATGACAGAAGCAGCGTTAAGACTGATGAGACCATATAAACGGCTTCACCAAACACTGTTTTTCGTTTTTCATTTACTTGTATTGTTATTGTACTGATGAACTGTTGGAAAGCCCATCTGCACATCATCTGCCTCTGGCTGCAAATTTTAGGTGTCGCGTGCTCAGGTCGCTCTGCTCCACAGCATCCAGACACCCGTGTGATTTCCTGGAGTAGCGTCCCTCCACTTGTCGAGGGTGTTCCCCGAGATGCCGACACAGTCCTTGCACCAAAGACCTGCCACTTTGTGTTGGTTGTTGCGCTTGTGCGGTTTAGATAGGGCCTTTTGTGTGTGTGTGAGCTAACCTTGTAGATGTGAGCCTTCAGGATGTGATGTCCCAGCTCCAGTGTCTGCTGTCGATTCAATTTCCCTTCCTGTCTGCAGAGCCAGAAGGCCAGGAGAGTGTGACCACTCCTGACAACAAACACGTAGATGGACAGACAGAGAAACGGACAGCTCGGTGAAAAAAAATCTCTCTTTCTCTCTCTCTTTTTCATTCTCTTTTTCCTGTTGCTTCTCAGTGTACCTGGGGTCACAGAGGAACCTGTCGTCCTGCCCCTCCTCCCTCCAAACCAGCCACTCCCTGAAGGAGGCGTGGTTCAGCATCCAGCTGCCGTCGCTCCGCCTCAGCAGAAAAGGGGAGAGCTGCTCCAGCCGCTGTGCAAACTCGGCCCAGTGCAGCGTTCCTCCAGTCAGAGCGCCCGCATTCACCGCCTCAAACAGCTGACGGAGAACAGGGGAGGAGCCGTCACATTTCAAGCTTGTTGTTTCATTTTCAGTGGCAGCTCTGTGAGGCTGTACTTGAGCTAAATGGTAACATGCCGACACGCTTACGGTCACGATGCTAACATGATGCTTTGCGGGTGTAAGAGATTAGCATATTAGCATGCTAACACTTACTAATTAGCACAAAACACTAAGTACAGCTGAAGTTGATGGAAACGTCATAGGTTTTTCAGGTATTTGGTCATAAGCAAACTGGACAGAAAAAGAAAATTCTGACCTACTGACAGCACTAGATGAAAAGGGAAGGTATGTACAATTCATTCTGAGGGGGACATGAGTTCATAAACGCATGCGCACAAGACACAGTGCTGGCGCGTACCTGGTGGTCGGTCAGTGGGTGCAGCGATGCCGCCGTAACGTTGAGCAGTGGCAGAACTCTCTGAAAGGATGACTGGGTGGGAAACCGCATGTTGAGCTGCAGCAGGTAGACCTCTGCTAGACTCACAGGAACCACCTTCGCACACACAGACACAAAGTTAACGTCTTCTCCCGTATATCCAGCCGAATATGTCTAGCTAATCAAACAAATAATTCAGTGACCATACTGGTACATAACTAAATGACTAACTACACATCTAAATGAGTGGTAAGTTATCATTTCTTGTTGAAATTAATTAATAACTAATTAAGAAACCTCAACGGACAGTTTAACTGCCTTAGATGCTTAAACTGCTTTTCTCATGCTACAGCTAACGTGCAAACACAGTTTTATACATATACATTTTGCCCTGATTAGTGTTTGCACCTGCAATTTTCAGAGTAAGCTAGCACACTTCTTCTGGTTTATTACTAACACAATGAATACCAAAGTAAGTAACATAACCAAAAGAATAATAAAGGAGATAAGTAATTATCTATTAAAACCTACCAACGTCATTTTACCTTCACCCCTCCCTATCCGCGTTTCCCCCTTCCTTCCCCACCTCTTACTCACCTTGAAGCTGGAGCTCTTAAGGACCAGGTACCCTCCCTCTATCAGGTCCAGGGTCAGCTTCAGGTAGAGGTATGAGCCTCTGCTCAGGCTCTTCAGGTGGCTAATCAATTTGGTGAGCGCCGTGTTGTCAGGTCGACCATTGCTCAGCGACACGTTGCTCTGGATCTCACCACTGCCGTGGATACGCTGCATCAGGTAACCCTGAGGAAAAAGAGACAGGCGTATGGATGAACCGATCCATATGTAATATGGATAGAGAGACAGACAAACAGGCAGTCTGTGTGCATGTTACCTGCAGGTCCTGGTCTATGGCGTTGTTCTCCTCTATCTTGTCTAGAGAGATGCGGTGAAAAGGTAGAGAACGAGTGGTGTCCTGATTGAACAAATACACAGAAACAATTTTGTTGTTTTGTTTGTTCAGAACAAGTTTTGTCAGTAAAGCCACTTCCAATTTGTGTTTTGTTGGCTGTGGTCCGGCATCACCCTGAAGACAGATGTTATTTCAGGCCGGTGGATATTCACACCCTTCGCTCTGCTCTAACTGGCCATTCCCTTAGCCCTGCCCCCTTGGTCGCTTTTGCTACACCTGCCAAGCTTTCTACACTTGCACAGCACAAACAGTAATGCAGTTTACAGTGAACATACTGGCAGATTTACCGTCAAAATAGTTGTTTAAACAATCCAGACAGAGGTAGAAAAAAAACATTTCTTTTCTCAAGCCGGCGACGCTCAATATTGTGAGTTGAGATAACAGCTGTCACTGACAGATGTTATCAGCTGTAGCTGTAGATAGCTTGTTACGTTGGATGAAAAAGCTGTGCCTGGCTGACTTTTTAAAGTTCCAGCTGATTTATTTTGAAATGAAAACCCGAGGGATTAAATATGCACTTGATGCTTGACTAGGGTCCTAGCATACGATAGGAAAAATGCACAGTCAGACTATTACTTTGTTCCATCATAACTCTGTTTGGCTGTTTAGCATACCTACTTGTTCTTATTTTCAATACAACAATATGTTTTCACTTGTTGTGAGAAAGGCTCTCAGGATGAGGTCGAACCGATACGTTTGACACGTACGCCGTCTTGGGTAGTGTTGGCCTGGGTGGCTGGAGCGTAAACTTTTCCTAATCCAATAAAGAGCAACAGATATTATCCTTCCAGCACTATACTGAACAAACTTGGAGTTAATATCTCTTCAAACTCATAACAAAACATTTTGTAACAACAGAGAAGCAAATGTGGTGAGCTTATGCTATAAATATCCTAATAATACCTATTTCTGGAGAGAGATCTCAATACTTATCTTTACTGCCCTCTCTTAACTCACAGAACTGAGGGAATCTGTGGTCTTGTTTCTGGATTGTAATACTGGAAACTCTTCATTAGATGACCACATCAGACTTCCATGCCTTCTTGGAAGGTTACACATCCATAAATCCTGATTAATTTACTTCATGCCAAATAGCAGACTGTCTTTGTTTGAGCTTAAAAATATCTTTCCTTATCTATCTAATTCTTTTAAAACTAGAATCACCTCACGGTGGTTTTATGCACAACCACCAACCAGTGAAGATGCAGTTTACATCCATGTCTGTCCAGACTCATATAATATACGTAGTGAAAACTTTGAAGGAATTTAACAAAAGGTATTAGGTGTGTTTTGTCATAATTAACGTATTAATTCTTGAGTCGGTGATTATGGATGCTGCTGGGTTGAACGTAAAAACATAGATTTCATTGAAAATTTGACAGTTTTAGCAGCTCTGATACATGCATAATTTACATACATAACATCCAAGGGCTGATTAAAAAGTCCCAAGTTGTGCTTCCTGAAGTCTGACTTGCTTGTGTTTGTGTGTAGAGGGGATGTGTGTATACCTGCTGACTGGTCCTGACAGTGGTAATGACCTTCAGCCAGGAAGGAAATTTCTGGATGTTTCGGGACAGGAAGGAAGTCAGTGTGTCGCCGTAGTCTGGCCGGTGGAATTCTGCTTCGTTTAACCCGTCAATCAGTATAATAAGCCCCGCCCTTTCCAGATGCAACTTCCTCTCTGGAGACAACAATATGGACCATCGCAGATTAAATACCGTCCCTGGCTCAACAGAACGGAAGCAGGCAGAATACAGTAGAATCAGTATGTACCTCTGTAGAGAGCGTCCAGCGGTTCCAGTATTCCTCTCTGGAGGGCAGAGCTCGGATCCTGGATGCAGGAGCGCAGACTGAGCGTGCTCTGCAGCTGTGGCGACTGGTGTAGCAGCTCCCGATAGGCCAGCAGTTGAGGGGCACCACTTAGCATCGCCGCCATGTTGTGGACGAACTCCGGAACCAGACAGGTGTGACAGTTATCAGCCTGACAGAAATGATATGAGACTACCTGCAACGACAGACAGGGAGAACTGTTTGAATGATATGTGGATTTCATTGTGGAATTCTACACAGCCTTTTACATCGATCGGCCACTGAACCCACTCTCATGTATGTGTAGTGAATGTGTACTTGGAGGCAGCAGAGAGTTAGCTTAGCTTAGCATAAAGACTGGAAACAGGGAGACAAACAAAATCAGCCAACTAGCCCCTCTAAAGCTCCCTGAGTACCATGTTAAATCTTCTTTGTTGAATCCATACCTTCACTTGCAAAGTGACCATTAATTAGAACTGTCAGATAAACGCAATGGAGAAAAAAGTCCAATCTTCTCTTCTGAAAATGTGCTGCATCAAGCATCAAGTAGCATAAACTGTAAACACTAAAGTAAAGCACAATCACTTAAGTCACTTGAGTAAATGTGCTTTGTCACGTTCCACGACTGCTTTCTAGAAATCCACTGTGTGATACAGTAGATCTACATTAATTAACGTGGGGATACTACCTGTCCTGCAAGCTTCCTCAGCGCCTCCTCCTGTCTCCTCTTGAGCTCTGGAGTTCCTGGACAGCTTCCTCCTCCTCCTTCATCTCCTCTTCCTCCTCCTCTTCCCAGGGAATCGTTGGAGAAAGAAACAGGTGCCACATCTGGATTGAGGGTGTGGGGAGGAAAAATCTCAGAACTTTTCTTCATTTTAAATGTGTGTAAAGATGTAAACAAATAGACCATCTCTCTCTTTCTCTGTGGCTGCTGTTTTTCTGGAAGTTGGCTCTGCCATGTGGCTGGTTGTTGATTTTATTGGCTTCTGCGTGATGACTCAGCACTTTCTTACGGAGTAAATAAGGTCGTCTTCGTGGTTGGAATGACTCACTGGGGGTCCTCTGGCAAGCATGTGATATGGGCTCCTGCCAAAAATCTACTAGGTCCCCTCTAAGTGCCTACTGAGTACAGGACATACGGGATAATATAAAGCAAACAATGAAAAAAAAATCTAAAACAACATTGGGCCTTTTTGTCCTTCTGGACATATCATATTCTTGCAGATTTGCCAACATTTCAATTTTTTGTGATCTTTGACAAACTGTCCATTAGACAGGACAGGTACGGTATCACCATAAACTAGGGGTGTAATGGAAAGCTACTATCTGTATCTTTATCTCTATTTGTTTTTGCCACACAAACATCTGTGTTCAGATTTATAAAGGAAGTGGGAGGGACCTACACACAGTTAAACCCTCCAGACTGCTTAATTTTCTGTTGTTTTATAAGCTGCCAAAAAAATATATAAAAGAACATTTTAACCATGTACATACATTTATCAAATAATAAAGCCTGATTTATATTTGATTAAGAACGTTAAAAAAGAAAAAAGGAAGTCTAAACTATGTGCAAATAAAATATGTGCTAATAGAACAGGACAATTTAATGGGTAAAATACAATTGCATTTGGCCATACTGCATGAGTTTTATTTGAAAACTGGAGGTTGTGTGGGAGGATGTCCAGTGTTTGTAAAATTGTAAAAAAATTGAGAAAAATATTAACAGAAATGGTCCATGCTGCATGATTTTGAAAATATGAGGTTGTGTAAATTTTGGGAGGAGGTTCAGATCAAAGTAAAGTTGGTTTTAAGTGTAAATGAAAAAAAAAAAACCATTAACAAAAATCCCATAAACTGTTTTGGTCTTTTTCCGTGCACTTTTGAGACGGTTCCTAACTTGAGTTAATCATTTTTCCACACACTCTCAAGTCATGTAAAGTCTTTCAATATCAGATCATGAGGTATAAATAAAACCTGTGAAACATCAGTCAGGCTTTATCCTGCAATGCCTCTATAAATACGGGGAAAAGTTATTTCAGGATGAAGCTCACTACAAGTCTAAATATTGAAAACAGATGTTTAGTGAAATAAACACAGACAGGAATTTTCCACGTTTTAATCCTGAATAATTTTTTACTACTAACATTCTGTAGATAACTTGTCCGGTATAATACTGTGCTGTTTTTTCTCTCCTTTCGACTCTGCCTATCTCTGCTTACGCTTGGGAATGGTCTCGCTTCCGGCAGCAGTTGGCCACATTCGGTTTCCGTGACAACTGAGCGCCACCAGACGGGCGATGATGGCCGTTTTGCCGAAGCCCATGTTGCCGACGATGACCACACCCTGACTGGTTGATGGGTCATCCCTGCAGAGACAGGCATCCACTTCCTGAAAGAGCCACTCCCTGCCGCTGAACAGCCAATTAGATGAGAGACCGGGGACCTCAAAGTGGAGGGGCTTCAGGTTGAGAGAGGGAATGAAGCGAACTGCAGGGAAAGAGGGGATGGGCGAAGTATTGTAACGCTGGTTGTTAATATAACAGAGCGTACTTGTGAGCGTTTGAGAGTATGTGTTTGTTCACCTCTGTGGTCCTGTTGACTACGACTCCCAGAACTCTGTCTGGGCATTCTGAGGGACGTCCTTGAAGGGATGTGTCTCTGCTGCTCATCCAGATAGGCTAGGTCTTCAAGGTGGGCAGAACTAGTGGCTACAGAGAGAGAATCCAAAAGAAAGTCCTGTTGAGCAAATCTTGAAGGTTTTCCCATGAGTTTAAAATTCTTGCTTCCCTGAAATATATCTTTTCCTGGTTTCTCATCACATATGAAATTTGATTTTAACCACAGAAATTCAGAAAATGTATTATATAATGGTGTTTATTTCACTTGTCTACTTCCATAGTCATTAATCTATGTGGCAGTAGAACAATTCGTTTTAAAAGTTACACTGTCTTTGAGGTGGAAAAAACACGCTGCCAATCGTCTGATCTCCTGAAAATAAAACTGTCCTGACGACTCTGATGGAAGACCGGCCCCTGAGGACGGTTGCCACGTTACAAAAAATTTCACTGTATAAACTTGGAATCTGCGTGCAACAGCTTACATACACCGACCAGCCACAACATTAAAACCAGTTGCAGGCTTTAGTGGTTTGGCTTAATGGTGTATTTTTACCAGGACAGGGGAACAGGTTAGAAATCCTGGGAAATCTCAAGTCTCAGCACTGAACCTTAGTCTTCCATGGGCATGAAACCGAATCATCCGTGCA